>NW_004443950.1:18067944-18115007 GCF_000243295.1 Trichechus manatus latirostris | reverse complement strand
TATGTATAGTATCATATCATCTGCAAACAGGGACAGTTTAACTTCTTCATTACCAATTTGGATGCCCTTTATTTCTTTTTCTTGCCTTATTGCTGTAGCTAGAACTTCCAGCGCAATGTTAAATAGGAGTGGTAATAAAGGGCATCGTTAGCATAGCAAGGATTTTGAGGATGGCGCAGGGCAGAGCAGTGTTTTGTTCTGTTGTACATAGGGTCGCTGAGAGT
Organism: Trichechus manatus latirostris; assembly: GCF_000243295.1. Lineage (NCBI taxonomy): Eukaryota > Metazoa > Chordata > Mammalia > Sirenia > Trichechidae > Trichechus > Trichechus manatus. Next base: position 18,114,783 of record NW_004443950.1, on the reverse strand, counting down.
GGGAACAGACTCGACGGCACCTAACAACAACAGCGTCCTAAACTGTAAGTAAATTTCTGTTTGTTAAAGCCACTCACTTGTGCTATTTCTGTTATAGCAGCACTAAGAAACTAAGAGTCCAAAGAGGTATCCTCAGGAAGGAGCAAAAATGAGAAAACATAATGAAGACACAATTTCAGAATCACTTCTGCCCTTCTTTCATTGTACACAACACATTCACATGGTCTGAAATATAAGAGAAACTGGGATGTTCTGTCCTCCAGAGTGTCCAAAAAGAGACAGTGGGATTGGTGAGCACTCAGTTGCTAGCACAATCCACTGATTTGCTCATAAATACCCATTTTATTATTTACCTTTATATTCTGCACTCTCATTTCCTCCTTAATGTGACAACCCCAAACCCATCCATTCTCTGACCACATCTAAATGTTAGAATCTCACGGAAATGTATTGTTATGCATCCAGCCCAGATTTTGTTCCTCTGAGACCAGGAAGCTCTAAACAAAAAGAAAAATTCCTGACATAGAATTGCAAGTCAGGAACATAATGGAAGCGCATATTCAAATTGCTAAAAAACAAACAACAACAAACCTGTCATTCTAGATTTTTATTCGTAGCAAAATTGTTTTCCAAGAACAATGTGAAATAAGACTAAGGGCGAAAATGAGAATTTTAAAGGAAAAATAACCCATACAAAATGACACTCTATATATTTGAGGGCAAAGTAAAGTGATCCCAGTTGAAAGGTTTGCAGTGACAGAAGGAATGAGAATCCGAGAAAGAAGTGTGTTTGTGCATTTACACAATACATGACCTGTATAAAATAATTACATTTCCTTCAGGAGTTAGAATAATGGAATTACCGTGTATATCCTCAATAACACGTAAACTAAGATGGGGGAAATTATTCTAAATACCCTATATTGTCCAAGAGGAAGGTAAAGGAATTTATAATCTATACTTTAATGTGTTAAAGGTCTAAATAAATAGAAAGATATTTCATGTTGGTGGTTTGGAAGACTCAACATAGCAAAGATGTCAATTCTCCCCAAATACATAGGTTTAAAGCAATTCCTATCAAACTAACAGCAATAGTTTCTGTAAATTTAGACAAGACTATTCCAAAATCTATATGGAAAGGTAGCTAAAACAATTCTGAAAAAGTGAAATAAAGTGGAATCATTGTACTTGATTTCAAGACCTATTAAATAACTACAATATTCAAGCCTGTGTGGTACAGACAGAAGGCTAGACACATAGACCAGTGGAGCAGAACAGAGAACCCAAAAATAGCCCCATATAAGTATGGCCAATTGCTTAAGCAATTCAGTGAAGGATGGAGAGTATTTTCAACAAATGATGCTGGAGCAACTGGGCATCCACAATCGCAAAAAAAGAAACTAAAAAATTAACTCAAAATGGATCATAGATTTAAATGTAAAACTATAAAATTTTAGAATATAGGAAGATTCTTGGGACTCGGTGAAAAATTCTCAGACATGACACCAAACGCATGACACACAAAAGGAAAAATCAATGAAGTGGACTTCATCAAAACGGAAAACCTTTCTTTAAGAAAGACTCTGTTAAGAGGATGAAAAGACAAGCTACAGACTGACAGGAAATATTTGTAAACCACATATCCTACAAAGACCGCACGACCAGAATATATAAGTAACACATATAAAGCTTATTAAAACTTTTAATTAAATTTATACACAAAAACATTCAGAAAAACAATAATCCAATTAGAAGATGGGCAAAAGGCAGTAAGAGACATTTCACCAAAGAGGATATACAGACAGCAAAATAAGCACATGAAAAGGTGTTCAACATAATTATCCATTGTTGTTGGCTGCTGTTGAGTTGATTTTCAACTCATAGTGACCCCATGTGACAAAGTAGATCTGCTGCATAGGGTTTTCTAGGCTGTAATTTTTATGGGAGCAGATGGCTAGGTCTTTCTCCTGTGGAACGACTAGGTGGTTTCAAACCACCAACCTTTTGGTTAGCAACCCAGTGCTTAACTGCACCACCAGGGCTCCTTCACTAGCCATTAGACAAATGCAAACTAAGACCACAATGAGATATCACCACACACACCAATTAGAACAGCTTTAAAAAAAAAACAAAAAACAAAACTATACCAAATGCTAGTGAAATTTCAGAGAAGCTGGATCTCTTATCCATTGTTGGTGGGAATGAAAAATAGTATAACTACTCTCAAAATTCGTTAAGCTGCTTCTTACAAAAATACTAATTTTTAAATTACACTTCCATACAACGCAGCAATTGCACTCCTGGGCATTTATCCTGTACAAAATAAAACTTAACATTCATACAAAAATTTGTACACAAATGTTCATAAGCAGCTTTATTCATAATCGCTCATAACTGGAAACAACCAAAATGTCCCTCAGTAAGTGAATGGTTACATAAACTCTGGTATATCCGTATCGTTGAACAATCAATACTCAGCAATAAAAAACAACAAACTATTGATACACACAACTTGGATGCTCTCGAGGGCATTATACTGAGTGATGAAAGCCAATCTCAAAAAGTCACATACTGAATGATCCCACGTACATAACATTCTGAAAATGACAAAGCTGTAGAGATGGAAGAAAGAGTAGTGGTTGCCAGGGGTGAGGGATGCTGGGTGTGTGTGTGGAGTGACTATAAAAGGATAGTACGAAGGAGATCTTTGTAGTCATGGAATAATTCTCTATCTTGATTGCAGTGGTGATCACGTAATTCTACATACAGTGATAAAATGATATAGAACTACTACACAAGGGTAAATTTCTGGTTTTGCTATTCTACCATAATTATGTAAGATGTAACCACTGGGGGAAACCGAGTGAAGACTAAATGGGATATATCTATACTACCTTTGGAACTTTCTGTGGATCTATAATTATTTCAAAAATAAATTAAATCATGTCATTGTCTTGCTAAAAACCTCATATGGACTCTCAGAGCAGTTAGAATAAAATCTGAATTTGTTATCATGGCTTACAAAGACTTATACCTCAGCTCTTGTGTTCTGTATCTCATTGCCTTCCACTTTTTCCCTTCAACCACACCAGCCTTCACCTTGTTTCTCCAACAGACCGAGATCTTGCCCACCAAGGGGTTGTGGCACATGCTATTTCATTTGTCAGGAATGCTTTTCCCTACCTGGGTAAGTGGGGCTACTGCATCCTTCAGGAGTCTGCATGATATCATTTCCTGTTTACTGTCTGATCACCCTTCCTGGGGCATATTTCAGACAGGAGTGAATCCTAATCTATTCCCAGAACCCAAGCTCTTAGTCACCAGGCTATACTTCCCCTGTACTCCTGTCCCCTGACCCCTTGTTTTGACATATCTCTCCTTTTTGCTCTCTGGGACAGTAGACAAATTTATGTCATATCAGAATTGCTTTATTGCAACTATTTTCGTGTGCTTCCCACATTAGATAGTAAGCTTCATCCCTGCTGTAGAATAGGGCCCATGTTTCAATCATCCTTGTGTCTTCTATCACTATGGTGTGCCCAGGAAACAGTACATAGCCATGTGGATAAAGGACAGAGGTTTCATGGGACTCTTGCTCACCAAAGCAGAAGGCCAACAGCCAGTCCCTCTGAACAGAGTAAGTGAAGAATGGATGGAGAGAAATGAAAATGAGCACAAAGAAGGGGCTGCTTCACCCACTGAAATTCACATTACTCCTACCTTCAGACAAAAAGATCCCAGGCCTCTATATGGTCCCTGGTTGTGTTCGTCTCTGTGCAGGAAAACATTAAGTTGGTAGGGCTGGGTGCAATGTATAATCTTGCACATCCCCAAGAAGGACCTGTTTTCATGAATGGCCCTTGGCCAACTCCTGGGAATTATGCTCTTGGAATGTTCCAACTGATAAGAGTGTTTTGCAAGCTCAAAACCACACTGTTCTCATTTGTCTAGATAGTTTGTACAAATAATATGATATGTGGTGATTATTTACATTCCTTCTGGGAATTGAGAGCTTCAGTAACTGCAGTCATGCAGGCGCCATGGGCCTACACAACTGATCCCTGATTAAAAAAAAAAAACCCTGACTCATAGGCTCAGGAGAACTTTCCTGGTAGACAGCACTTCATACATAATTGTCACAATTCATTTCTGGAAAACTTAAGTGTGTCTTGTGCGACTTTACTGAAAGAGGACTAATGGAAGTGTGCGCCTTGTTTCTTCTGGACTTTATCTCATGCACCTTTACCCTTTGCTCATTTTGCTTTGTATCCTTTTGTGTACTAAACTGTCACAGTGAGTTTAACAACTTGAGTCTTATGAGTCCTTCTAGTGAATCACTAAACCTTGGGGTGGTCTTAGGGACCCTGACACAGTCCCAGACACTCCTGGGCATGGACAGCTGGATATCTACATTCAAAAGAATGAAGCTGGACCTCTATGTCACAACATATATAAAAATTTACTCAAAATGTATCATAGACCTAATAGAGTTAACACAATAAAATTATTTCAAGAAAACTTAGGGCAAATTTTCATTTCCTTGAATTAAGCAATATCTCTTACATACGTATAAGGGAATTAAAAAAAAACGAGGTACCTGGTAAGATGTGAAATGCCCATTTTGAGGATTGAGTGCAATTCCTTGTTTGCTGATTCCATTTTCACCCTAGTGGCAGTCATCTGTGCTGTTTCTAAGAAAGGAATGTCTCGTAATGATGACATAACTACAATGCAACCCTCCCTCCCTTCACATACCCTTGTAATTACCACACTGTAATCAATCCAAGAAATATACTACATCCTTATAAGCCAACTGTTTTACGAACTTGCGTTACAGGAAGTCCTGCCTTACAAGTACCTGCCACAGGAAGTCCCGCCTTAAAATGATCTGCTACCAATCGAGTAATGTCTTTCTATGATTTAAGCCTGTAATTAACAATCAAGTAATGTCTTTTGAAGATCTAAGTTTGTAAGTACCAATCAAGTAATGTGTTTCATATCCTTTGTTCCCATCTCATAAAATGTCACTGCTGAGTTACCACTTTGGATTATTGGATTCCACTACATGAATTTCAGTCTATCCCTTGCTCGAGCTGATTCTATCTTTTTCAATAAATCTCTCAATTTTACATTAATTGGAGCACAGGTGGTTATTCTACGACATTTAATGGCATAGTTGGCAGGAATTCTGAAGGAATATTATGTTCTGTGTTTTCGAGAAGTCACAGAACCAGCTTGCCCTGGTACCAGCAAGGAACCCTTGTGTCCAGAACCATCTCCTTGAATTCTCTGGGCTCGCTGGAGGTAAGCTTCTCAGATTGAAACCTCCGCTTATTACGAACATGTCACTTTGAGAGATTTATTGGCTGTCTTTTCTCTATACTTTCATTTTCTGCTCACTGGGTTCATTAATTAAGTTTGGTGAGACTGCCATCTCATGGCCAGTCTATTTTACTGAACTTCTTGTTCTTTCTGGTGCACTGTAAGGTTTTTGTACACATTTAGGTCTTTAATACTTGCAAGTTTCTCTGTAAGATGGGGAATGCCACATCCAAGACTGAAGTAGGATCCCCTAAGGGAACTCCTGCTGATTATATGACTAAGCATCATGGCCCCAGTTCAGTCTTGTACGTAAGCTGATGGCATGCATTTATGGAGGGAAATTTAAAGGACCAATAGCTATTGTGGGGGTCATTTGAGTTAACGAAACTGAAATTTCTGCACACCAAATTGGAGGCTAAGGGCTTATGAATAAAACTAAAGCAGTGAGAGGCATTTTGTAACTGGTACTTGAAAGCTTCCAAAAGAAATCACAATGATAAATTTGCCTCCTTGCACATGTTGGCAAAGAATATTGAATATACCGTGGAATGCCAAAGGAACAAACAAATCTGTCTTGAGGAAGTACAAACAGAATGCTCCTTAGAAGCAAGGATAGTGAGACTACGTCTTATATACTTTGGACATATTGTCAGGAGGGATCAGTCCCTGGAGAAGGACATCGTGCTTGGTAAAGTAGAGGGTCAGCAAAAAAGAGCAAGACCCGCAACAAGATGGATTGACACAGTGGCTGCAGCAATGGGCTCTAGCATAACAACGATTGTGAGCATGGCGCAAGACTGGGCAGTGTTTCATTCTGTGGTGCGTAGGGTCACTATGAGTCTGAATCGACTCAACAGCACCTAACAACAACAGCAGCAAGCCATCTTATTACATCACAGTGATAGGATATACAACACATAGGGAAATCACATCAGATTACAAATGGCAGACAATCATACAATACTGGGAATCATGGCCTAGCCAGGTTGACAGATATTTTTTGGGGACGCAATTCAATCCATGACAGGGCCGTACTCTTGCGGTTTCTGTAGTCTCTGTCAGGCCAGTAAGTCTGGTCTTTTTTTGTGAGTTAGAATTTTGTTCTGCATTTTTCTCCAGCTCTGACCAGGATCCTCTGTCGTGATCCCTGTCAGAGCAGTCAGTGGTGGTAGCTGGGCACCATCTAGTTGTACTGGGCTCAGTTGGTGAAGGCCGTGGTAGATGTGGTCTATTAGTCCTTTGGACTAATCTTTCCCTTATATCTTTAGTTTTCTTCATTCTTCCTTGCTCCCAAAAGGGTGAGACCAGTGGAGTATCTTAGATGGCCACTCACAGGCTTTTAAGACCCCAGATACTACTCATCAAAGTAGAATGTAGAACATTTTCTTTATAAACTACATTATGCTAATTGAGCTAGATGTTCCCTGAGACCATGGTCCCCACAGCCTGGAGGGGACTTTTAACACTCACATCCTAAATGAACAATTCTGGCTCCAGAATGCCACCATTGGATTAACTATGTTTGCCATAAAAAAAAAAAAAATGTGTGTACTTTCTGAAACTGCTCCTCGAGACTGCAGAGGGTACTTGTCTTAGGCTGGGTTCTCTAGAGAAGCAAAACCAGTAAAGTGTATAAATATATATATAGAGAGATTTATATCAAGGAAATAGTTCACGCAATTGTAGAGGCTAAAATGTCCCAAGTCCACAGATCAGGGTAGAGGCCTTTCCCAGTTCACGTAGCCGCAGAAGCTGGTGAACCCAAGGTCGGCAGGTCGGAGAGGGGCTCCCACTCACAGCTGTGAAGGTCAGTGAATTCCAAGATCAGCAGACAAGACTGCAAGGTTTCTCCTGATTCATGTAGCTGCAGGGGCTGGCGAACCCAAGGTTGGCAGGTCGGGGAACTGGACTCTTGCTTGCAGGCTGAGAAGTTCGACGAATTCTGAGATCAACAGGTAAGCTGCTAGCTCAAGTCCCACGAACCGGAGGTGAGACAACAAGAGGCAGCTGCTGAGTCTGGAACAAGCCAAAAACCTTGGCGAGGTGAGCAGGCAGAAGGTAACCGGCGGAAGGCAGAGAGAGGAAACTGAGAGGGCGGCGAACTGCCACAGGCCCCGCCTCCGCCAGTACCCCTCAGCAGATTCCATCACGGGGGTGATCACAACATTATACAACTGCTAAAACACGGAGAATAATGGTCTAGCCAACTTGACATACAGTCTTAACCATCACAGTACTTCACGGCGGAGCACAGAGTAAACTACTACATCTTCACTGACCAGCCTGCAGAGAGATAGGGACCTCATTACGACCAAGCAAAAAGAGCCAGGAGTGCATCCTTTGGATCTGGGGTCCCTGCACTAAGAAGCTCCTAGTCCAGGGGAAGATTGATGACAAGGACCTTCCTCCAGAGCTGGCAGAAAGAGAAAGCCTTCCCCTGAGGCTGAGAGCAATTTGGACTTCTAGCCTACTAGACTGTGAGAGAATACATTTATCTTTGTTAAAGTGATCCACTTATGGTATTTCTTTTATAGCAGCACTAGGTAACTAAGACACGGTGAGAAGACACTGATGTCATGGAAAGGGGTCAGGTCCTGAAGTCATACTGGCAGGTGTGCAACTTTTACAGGCTAAATGACCTATCTGAGCCTACTTCCAAAAGCATCAAATAGGATAACTGTACATACCAGTAGGCCAGTTGTAAGGTCAAAAGGCAGGGGCTAGGTTAGGCTACTTGTGAGACTAAAAGGCACGAACTAGGTTTTACATTTATTTCTGTAGACTATAGCAGTGCCAGGCTGGAGTGAGCACGGCATAAAAAAAAAGGGAAAACCAGTAACATCTCAATTTTTCTGGGCCAGACTGGCACTTGGGCTTGGGCTTGGGACTTGGGGATAAGAGGCCTGGGGCTTTGCTTCTGGCCCACCTCTGATCTGCTAGGCAAACTCCTCCATTTTCTTCACTGGTTTTCTCATTATGAACTTTCTTTTTACATCTACCCAATGATGGGAACTCTGCTAGACTTAACATTAAATGTGTGAGTCATATTAAAATGTATAATTTTTTTTGACAAGTACACAATAAAATTTGAACAGGTAAAGGGCTAACGCATGCTCATGTGGGGTGAACAGGTAAAGGGCTAACTCATGCTCATGCGGGGTGAGCTGACATTGTAGAGGTGTCAGATGTTCCCAAATTAATCTAAATTAATCTTTGTTGCAATTAAAATCAATCTAAAGTTCATCGAAAAGACTAAATACTTGAAATAAGCCAAGAAAATTTAGTATCTGAGATTTACGTCAGGAAGAAGTGAAGGGTTCTGTGGGCAGAAGGGGAGGTAGTCAGAAGCATGAGGAAGTCAGAAATGGACAATACAAACATATTTAGCAATACTAATAATAATTTTAATAAATAGTAAAGAAACAAGTGATATAATTTTCATGTGTCAACTTGGGAAAAAAATATTTAAATATTCTGAGTGCAAAATTTTGCAAACGACTGCAGATAGCCTCATACTCTTTTGTTGTTTGTTGTGGAGATGAAAATCGGTATAATCAGTCTTGAAAGAAATACATGTCCAAGGCTTCAAGAAAGTATTTACTGTATGACCAAATAATTCTTTCATAGAGACATAATTTCAAAAAGTCTTTAATAAATAAATCCTGAGAAAATAAACAGGAAAAAAGGGAACACACTTAAAAATGAAACAAGGAGAATCACGGAATGTATTCGTAGTAATTGAAAATCATGTTTTAGAAGAGCATTTAAAGATGTTAAATTTTCTTGGGTAAAATAAAATGTTAAAAAGAGTATTACACTTTTTTATTGTAATAAAAAAATAGACTGCATTTGTATAGTGAAATTTAAAAGACAACATAAAGAAACTGAGGTTATCACTCGTAATGGAATTGCGGGTAATTTTTTCCCCTCTTTTTTATTTTCTGTATTTTCTTAGTTTTCTAAATGAACTTGTGTTACTTTTATATTCTGAAAAGAGCCACTTGGCATGACAGCAGGCAGAAAAAAATTTTAGTAATCCATTCTTATTCAGACTTCAGGTATTTTCTGTTTGAGATTGTCTGGTTAATTTAACTAAGAGACTCTCATTTGAATCAAATGCTAATCTGTTTAAAAATTCCCTGGTTATATTTTCTTCTGTCTCTAAATCTGAATTTTTTTTTCTGGTGCCATATCATAGTTTAACAGATAAATGGCAGATATTGAACAAAGAGAGAACAAAAAAGGCAGTCCTTGGTTTTGGGATTTAAGTTCAAGGGACAGTTAACAACTGAGTTATTTTAAAATCAAGTCACTTTTATAGAGTTTTGAACCTTCCTCTAGTTTCCATACAGCTATGACATAGGATCTTGAAGAATGCTACCTCATAGGCCCTCCACAATCAAGACCTTTGGAAAGGCATACAATCTGGCCAGTGTTGTAGAGAGAGCACGTCTTTTTATCCCTTCTAAGGTCTATGCAGACTTGCCAGAATATTCATGCTTTCTTTTCTCCATTTTCTTGTTAATTTTCCTGCGAAGTAGTTGCAGGATGAAATTCATTTAAATTTCTGGAGACTTCTTTATCAGCAAGGTTTTCCTTTTTGCTAGGTAACACTTTAATCTTTGAGGTTCTCAGGGATTAAATAGCATCATGTAAACATAAAAATAAGATGCAAATCACTATTTGTTTTTACCCTTGTTAAGAGCGATAAGACTTTGACAATTAAAGAGATCAACTAGTTATTCCGAACGAGAGAGAGAGAGAGAGAGAGAGAGAGAGAGAGAGAGAGAGAGAGAGAGAGAGAACGTTTGCAAACAGGCAGTCAGTTGTAGAGACATTCCTGCAACTATGACAAAGCGGTTTCTTTGCTGATATGCTGTTTCCAATCTTGTGATGAAAGAATGTGTCACTGGGTCTTTGAAAATTACACAGTAGTGCAGAAGAATGCCTCCCACAGAATACACAAAGTTTTAGAGATACGGGTCCCAGGAAAAAGAAACTTTAGGTTAAACATTACCATCTGTTACTTCAAAGTGAGCAAGATCCTTGGGAAAACAAGAAGGAACATTCCTGAGAGGTGAGTGAGGTTGGTTTGCAGGGATATATTTAATGATAAGACACCCAGAAGTCTTGGAGCATTGTCCAGGCTTCTGGGGAGATGTTTAATTTTAACACCCTTAAAACCAATAAACGGGGCTCAGAGATTAAGATAAGTATAAAAGCTATTTTGTATTAATCTGAAGATATATTGTGTTTGTGTGTGTGTACGTGTGTGTGTATTTCAATTTACTGTAGCACTGTAGTTTTGTTTTGTTTTTAAGTTGAACCCCCTTTCCCATGAAAACAATGTTGTTTTGGGGTTTCCATAAAACCCTATTTACAGCTGTACTACATCTTAATATGTAAAAAATGTTCCTTTTTTTTAAATATAGTGTATATACAAAAGAAAGATAGTGTATTATATATATATGAACAGTTTAAAGAATAATAGATTAATGAACACCTGTGAATCCACCAGGCAGTTTAAGGATACAGGGCTCCCTTGACCCTCTTCATTTACGTCCCTCCTAGTCCACCCTTATGCCAATGTCCTACAGATTTTGTTAATCACCTTGCTTTTAAAAATGGTTTGGTCAAGACTGAATGCATCTGAAGGGAAGGACAACACACACTACAGGGGAAATCAGCACAACTGGACTAAACCGAAAGCTAAGAAGTTTGCTGAATACAACCAAACACTTGGAGGGACAGAGTAGCGGGGAGGGGTAGGGGGAGGGAGGGGGGTGGGTCTGACGACCATGGTTTCAGGGGACATCTGGGTCAGTTGGCATAACAAATTAAGAAAATGTTTTGCATCTCACTTTGGTGAGTGGCGTCTGGGGTCTTAAAAGCTAGCAAGCGGCCGTTTAAGATGCATCAATTGGTCCCAATCCACCTGGAGCAAAGGAGAACGAAGAACACCAAAGATACAAGGAAAATATTAGCCCAAGAGACAGAAAAGGCCACATAAACCAGAGACTCCCTCAGCCCGAGACCAGAAGAACTAGATGGTGTCTGGCTACCACCAATGACCCCCCTGACAGGGAACACAACAGACAGTCCCTGATGGAGCAGGAGAAAAGTGGGGTGCAGAACTCAAATTCTAGTAAAAAGACCAGACTTGATGATTTGACTGAGACTGGAGGGACCCCGGAAGACATGGCCCCCGGACTCTCTGTTAGCCCAAAACTAAAACTATTCCTGAGGCCAACTCTTCAGACACAGATTAGACTGGACTATGGGACATAAAATGATACTCATGAAGAGTGTGCTTCATAGCTAAAGTAGATACATGAGACTAAATGGGCAGCCCTGTCCGAAGTGAGATGAGAAGGCAGAGATGGTCAGGAGCTGGTTGAGTGGACACCGGAAATCTGGGATGCCGGGGAGAAGCGTGCTGTCACAGTATAGAGAGAGCAATTAGGGTCACATAACAATGTGTGTATAAATTTTTGTATGAGAAACTAACTTGAATTGTAAACTTTCACTTAAAGCACAATTTAAAAAAAGATTGAATGCGTCAGCAAATAATTTATTGTTGAGTTTTATGTGCTTTTCGCATTTATAGAGTCTTACTAGCTATATTTATCTACAAACTTTTTGTCTTTGTCCTTACAATGCAACCATATCAATGTGTGAACTTGTAGTTTATTTATTTTCACTTCTGTGTAGTATTTTTATTTTATTTTATTGTGTTTTAGGCGAAAGCTTACAGTGCAAATGAGTTTCTCATTCAAAAATTTATACACAAATTGTTTTGTGACATAGGCTGTAATCCCTGCAATGGGTCAGCACTCTCCTGCTTTCCATTTCCACCTTGGGTGCTCCGTGTTCATTTGTCCAGTTTTCCTGTCCCTTCTTCCCTTCTCATCTTTGCTTTTGGGCGGGTGTTGCCCATTTGGTCTCCTATATTTGATTGAACTAAGAAGCACATTCGTCACGTGTGTTGTTTCTTTTTACACCTGTCTAATTTTTAGCTGAAAGGTGGACTTTGGGAGTGGCTTCAGTTCTGAGTTAGCAGAGTGTCTAGGACCATCGTCTCAAGGGTTCCTCCAGTCTCTGTCAGACCAGTAAGTCTGGTCTTTTTTTGTGAATTTGAATTTTGTTCTATATTTTTCTGTGTAGTGTTTTGTTCATGGCAGTGTTCCCAAGTTTTTAATATTATGAACAGAGCTGCCTGCTGGACGCACTCAGTTTGTCCAGAGTATAAATTTATAAGAAATAAATTGTGAGGTCATATGATATGTGCATATTCCACTTCATTAGTTAATCCAATCTGGTGGATATTAACTAATAACTCATGGTTTTAATTTGCATGGCTGTGATTAATAATTTGGTTAGACATTTTTATGTTTATAGGATATTTGAATTTCATTTTCTGTGAAATGCCTAACATTCTGAAGCATTTCTATTTTGCCCATTTTCCTAGTCTTCTAGCGCTGCTGTAACAGAAATACCACAAGGGAACGGCTTTAACAAAGAGAAATTTATTCTCTCACAGTCTAGTAAACTTAAAAGTCCAAATTCAGGGCGTCAGCTCCCGTGGAAGGCTTTCTCTGTCAGCTCTGGGGGAAGGTCCACGTCATCAGCCTTCCCCTGATCTAGGAGCTTCTCTGCACAGCAATGTCAGGTCCAAAGGACACGCTCTGCTCCCAGTACTGCTTTCTTGGTGATATTAGGTTCCCAAGTCTCTTTGCTCGCTTCTCTCTTTTATATCTCAAAAGAGATTGGCTTCAGACACTGTCTAATCTTGTAGATCTCATTAATATAACTGCCACTAATCCATCTCATTACACTGTAGTGATAAGATTAACAACACGCAGGGAAATCATGTCAGATGACAAAATGGTAGACAATCACACAATACTGGGAATCGTGACCTAGCCAAGTTGACAGATATTTTGGGGGGACACAATTCAGTCCATGACACCCATATTCCTATTGGGTTATGTATCTTTTTCTTATTGATTCATTAGTGTTTTTTACATCAATACTTTTCAGTTATATATGATGCAAATTTCTTCTTCCAAATGGGGTACATTTTTTCACTCTATCACATCTTTGATGAACAGAGCCCTTGAATTTATCTGTATATTCCTTTATGGTTTATACCTTTTGTCACTTTAAAAACATCCTTTCTTACCTTGAGTTCATAAAATATTTTTTGATATTTTCTTCTGAAAGTTTTACATTTCCTAATTAAGTCCTTGACTTAATTGAATTGACTTTTGAGTATGATTTGAAGTAGGAACTCATTTTCATTTTTTTTTCAGTGTGGCAACCAATCAATGATTCAAACATACTTTATTGATTATTTCATCTTTTCTCAGCTGAACTGCTTTGACCCTTCTGTCCCCTTATATATCAGATTTCCATATAGTCATATGTTATCACTCCCTTTTCTCTCAGTTAGCTCCTTCTGGAACATACTAGATGTATGTTGAAATTTCTCTGTCTACCCTATGTATATCTTACCCTTAATCTCTTAATTCCAAAACTCTAGTGATAGGAAAACATTTTATTTTGTATTACATCCAATAATTCAAGTATCTTCAATCTTAGTTTCTCAGATTGTGTGTGTGTTCTGTGTACGTGTGTGTGTGTGTGTGTGTGTGTGTGTGTGTGTGTTTTGGCTGCATCTCAATCATGATACACTATTTCTTCATGTGTTTAGTGGTTTGTTTTTTCTTTAATTGTGAGATCATGGTCTTTGGAACTTTATCTGTCACAATTATTTGAGGTTTGAGTTTAAAGTGGATTTTTCCAGCAAAAAATTAGTTTTGTATTTGCCAGAGACCTCGTCATGCTTCTTCCTAAATTTTGTAATGGCTGGGGAGGAGTATAAAAGAAGGACCACATGCCATATGTTTAAATGTTTAAAGGTAATAAATTAGCCTAAAACACTGTTAAATGCAATAGGTTCTATCTTGCTACCTTGGTAAACATACCTTTGTTTTTTAAAATTAATTAATTAATTAGTTAATTAATTTGTTTACTGTTGTAGTTTAAGTGAAAGTTTACATTTCAAGTTAGTCTCTTATACAAAAATTTATACATACATTGTTATATGACCCTGATTGCTCTCCCAATACTGTGACAGCACACTCCTCCTTTTCACCCCTGATTTTCCATGTCCATTCAATCAGCTCCTAGCCCTCTCTGCCTTCTCATCTCACCTCCAGACAGAAGCTGCCCGTTTAGTCCCGTGTATCTACTCAAGCTAAGAAGCACACTCTTCACAAATATCATTTTATGTCTCACAGTCCAGTCCAATCTTTGTCTGTAGAATTGGCCTTGGGAATTGTTTTAGTTCTGGGCTGATAGAGAATCTGGGGGCCATGCTTTCTGGGGTTCCTCCAGTCTCAGCCAGACCATTAAGTCTGGTCTTTTTACCAGAATTTGAGTTCTGCACCCCACTTTTCTCCTGCTCCATCAGGGACTCTCTGTTGTGTTCCCTGTCAGGGGGGTCATTGTTGGTAGCCGGGCACCATCTAGTTCTTCTGGACTCAGGCTGATGAAGTCTCTGGTTTATGTGGCCCTTTCTATCTCTTGGACTAATACTTTCCTTGTGTCTTTGGTGTTCTTCATTCTCTTTTACTCCAGGTGGTTGGGACCAATTGATGCATCTTAGATGGCCACTTGCAAGCTTTTAAGATCCCAGACGCCACTCACCAAAGTAGGGTGCAAAGCATTTTCTTAATAAACTTTGTTATGCCAGTTGACCTAGATGTCCCCTGAAAGCATGGTCCCCAGACCCCCACCCCTGCTACTTTGTCCCTTGAAGTGTTTGATTGTATTCAGGAAACTTCTTAGCTTTGGTTTACTCTAGTTGTGCTGACTTCTCCTGTAGTGTGTGCTGTCCTTCCCTTCACCTAAGATAATTCTTGTCTTCTATCTAGTTAGTGAATAACCCTCACCCTCCCTCCCCACCCTTGTAACCATCAAAGAATGTTTTCTTCTGTGGATAAACATACCTTTGTATGGACAAAATTGAAAAATATTTGGAAACCTATGGTTTTTATAAGACTAAAAGTTATCAAATTAACAAAGATGGATTACTTTTATTATTACTGTGCATGTCTAGGTGTTCTCTTGATGGACTGGAGAAGTTTGGATTAATTATAAAATACTCGTTTTATTAGTTCATATTTACTTTAAATTTTATTTTTCTTGCCTTCATTTCAACAAATGCATTAAATATGTCATAATCAGGATTTTATACATACTTTTTTCTATTAATAGTAACAATCTAAAAGATTAAAATGTAATTACATTAAAAGTGTAAAAGTTAATATATTTTCATGAAAAATGTTTAAAAATAATATTTTATTGTGTTTTTGGTGAAGGTTTACACAGCAGCTTAGGTTCCCCTTCAACAATTTCTATACAAGTTGTTCAGTGACATTGTTTTCTGTCTTCACTGTGTGTGAATATTCTCATTATTTCCATTCTGGTTATTCTGTTTCCATGAATCTAATTTCCCTGCCCCCTTACATTCTCATCTTTGTTTTAAAGTAATTGTTGACTGTTTGGTCACATATAGGTGATTTTTGAAAGGAGCACAGTACTTACAGTGATATTCATTATTTTTTTTAGCTAATTTGTTATTTAGCTACAAGATGACCTCAGGGGTTAGTTTCTATTCAAGGTTCGAAGAGTATCTCAGTACAATAGTCTTGGGGAGTCCTCCAGTCTCAACCGGTCCAGTAGGACTTTATTTATTTATTTAGGAATTCGAGGTTCGGTTTCACATTTTTCTCCTTTTCTATCAGGGTCCATCTATTAAGGACCTGATTAGAACGGTTGGTAGTGGTAGCTGGTCATATCTACCTCTTCTGGTCTCAGGGTAGATGAAGCTTTGATTCATGTAGACTATTTGTCCTGTAGACTAGTTTCTTCTTTGAGTCTTTGGTTTACTTCTTTCTCTTTTGCTTGGGACAAGTAGAGACCAATAGTTGTATTTTAGATGACTGCTCATAGACTTTTAAGACCCCAGATGCTACTCACCACACTAGGATGTAGAACACAACTTTATAAACTATATTATGCCAATTGACTGAGAGGTCCCATAAGAGTATGGTCCCAGTCCTTCAAACCCAGAAATTCAATCCCACGAGGTGTTTGGTTATGTCTAAGAAGTATCCATAACGGTGCCCCTGATGTGCTTTATTATATACATGAATATTTATGCACACAGTCACATAGATGCATATACATATATATATACATATATATATATACACACACACACATATATACATACCTATACACATATATGGAGCCTTGGTGGCACACTGGTTAAGAGCTCAACTACTAACCAAAAGGTCGGCAGTTCGAATCCACCAGCTGCTCCTTGGAAACCCTATGGGGGCAGTTCTACTCTGTCCTATAGGGTTTCTATGAGTCGGAATTGACTCGACAGCAATAGGTTTGGTTTTTTTGGTTTATACACATATATGCCTACATATACTTGTACACTCACACATCTATTTTTTGGTTGTTCTGCAGTTGTTTCGGAATCATATATGCCACAGCACTTCCCTATAGGTCCTGTTTCTTGTGTACTTTTTAGTGACATTGCTTACCTTCGTCAAGCTGTGTACACTTCACCCTCATTCGGAGTTACCTTTGTCATCAAAAATTTAAATTAAATAAAAAAATTAAAACTTTAAATGACTTTTCAAATACATTTACAAAAATATTTAAAATTATCTATTAAAATATTAAGAATTTCCAAGTCAACTAAGCCTTGTCTTCTGTCTCAGCACACATGACCTTTCATTCTGAATATCAAATTTTAAATAAAATTACTTAAATAAAGCCAATTTTAGTTAAATCTTTAAAAATTTAATTTAAAATTAATAAATAATTTTATAAGAATAAAACTAGGCCCAACGATAGCATTCTGTGCTCATCTAGTTGTCAATGCAGAGAATTGGTGGATCTTATCACGTTACATATGGACCTACATATATACAAATACAACAGAAATATTAATTCTTGAATATGGCGAGATGTTCCTCATCTGCCACGTGAAATTACTTCAAAAACTGCACTAATTTGTGAGCATATGCAAAATCTCATATTTGAACATGAAATAAAGTAAGAAAACAGATGCTGAGCTCTGCAGAGAAGCAATAATTACTTGTGCAAAAAGCTCTCTGAAGCAGTATCCATCTCTGACACTGGCAGCGGCAAAATTCACAGACCTTCCAGGAACTGGGACACAGTTAACTTTTGTTTCCAGGACATAGAGCAAGAGTTAGGAAAATGCATTTCTCTGTGACCTGAATGTTGTTAGATCAGACTACAGGCATTTTTGGTTATGAACTGGTTCCTGAGCACAATCCTTAGTGACAGAGGCATGCCTATGTCCTTTTATAATTCTTCTGTGTGTATATGTGATATATGGGGACACCGCCAACCCAGGACCACTCTATAAAAAATGATTGACTTATACTTTTTTTGGATAGTGTATATTCAACTTCAAATTTATGTGATGAGGGCTTTGCTTAGAAATTCTCAAGGAAGAGGTGTCTTTCTTTTGTCCTTCCCATGCAGAGCCACGGCCGTCCCAGGCATGCATCTTCATCATCATTCTTCTCAGGTAGTCTTTTTTTTAAAATTATTATTCCCGATTTAGTCAATAAATGTGGTATCTTTGGGAAATCTTTGCTTTGTGTAAGAATTTCCAAGCTAACCAAGCCTTGTCTTCTGCAGCACACATGACGTTCTAAAACTGAGGCTCTGAGGCAGCAGGGATAGGCAGATACTCGAGGGAAAACTGCAAATTTCTGTCAGTTAGCCCAGTGACTTTCTTGCCATTTTTGTACTTTGAGGAATCCCTTTATCTGATCACCAGCTCAGTCATGCATTACAAAGTTTTAAAAACATTATCTAGCATTGTTAGGTATGTTACAAGTGGAGGAGTTTCTACTCCACTATATTGCTGGAACCCTCAAGTATCTGTCAGTTTGTCATACTGCAGGGGCTTGCGAAGAATACTAGAAAGATGTTTACCTGTATTTTATTGACTATGCAAAGACATTTGACTGTGTGGATCATAACAAATTATGGATAACATTGTGAAGAATGGGAATTCCAGACCACTTAATTGTGCTCATGAGGAACCTGTACATAGATGAAGAGGCAGTTGTTCAAACAGAACAAGGGGATGCTGCTTGGTTTAAAGTCAGGAGAGATGCGCGTCATTGTTGTATCCTTTCCCCACACTTACTCAATCTGTATGCTGAGCAAATAATCCAAGAAGCTGGACTATATGAAGAAGAATGGGGCATCGGGATTGGAGGAAGACTCTTAACCTGTGTTACACAGATGGCACAACCTTTCTTGCAGAAAGTGAAGAGGACTTAAAGTACTTACTGATGAAGATCAAAGACTACAGCCTTCATTATGGATTACACCTCAACATAAAGAAAACAAAAATCCTCACAACTGGACCAATAAGCAACATCATGATAAACGGAGAAAATATTGAAGTTGTCAAGGATTTCATTTTACTTGGATCCACAATAAATGCCCAGGGAAGCAGCAGTCAAGAAATCAAATGAAGCATTGCATTAGGCAAATGTGCTACAAAAGGCCTCTTTAAAGTGTTAAAAAGCAAAGATGTCACTTAAGGAGTAAGGTGCAACTGACCCAAGCCATGATGTTTTCAGTCATCTCATATGCATGCGAAAGCTGGACAATGAATAAGAAAGACTGAAGAAGAATTGACGCCTTTGATTTATGGTGTCAATGTTGAATATACCATGGACTACCAAAGGAACAAACAAATCTGCCTTGGATGAAGTACAGACAGAATGCTCCTTAGAAGGAAGGATGGTGAGACTTCATTTGACATGCTCTGGACATGTTACAGGAGGGACCAGTCCCTGGAGAAGGACATCATGCTTAGTTAAGCAGAGGGTCAGCAATAAAGAGGAAGTCCCTCAATGAGATGGACTGACACAGTGGTTGCAACAATGGGCTCAAACATAACAACGATCATGAGGATGGCGCAGGACGGGGCAGTGTTTCATTCTGTTGCACACAGGGTGGCTGTGAGCCAGAACTGACTTGATGGCACCTAACAACAACATATTGCTAGGAATAAAATCTAGTGTGTTACTGCTTATAGAGTAACGTATATTAGTTCAGTGAATTCCTCTGGCAGTCATGAGGTAGCTGGTGAGATTTTACAAGGAAGTTGCCTAGGTTCAGTTGTTGGGAGACTTCCTATGGGGATATGACTTTATGTGACAAACAGGACTTTTGAACTGAGAAGACCTAAGATAAAGTTGAATTAGGAATTAAATTCAGGAGAAAAGAGAGAGAGAGAGAAAATAAGGCAATGACATTTGGAAAACATTATACTCGAAATAGCTGAACAAGTATTATTTACAAGTGCACATGGAATATTTATGAAGATAAACATATGCTGGGCCAAAAAATAAATCTCAACAAATTTCAAAAAACTGAAAATATACAGAGTATCTTCTCTAACCACAACAAAATTCAAGCTGAAATCAATAACAATAAGATTTCTAGAAAATCCTGAAATATTTAAAAATAAAGCAAAATATACTTTTATATAACCAATGGTCAAGTAAATGGAAATAAAGAAACAGTAAAAATAAGATTAGAAATAGAAAATATACAGTAGAGAAAATTAACAAAAGTAAAAATGGTTGTTTAAAAGTTTAATAAAATTGATAAACATCTAGCAAGATTGAAGTAATAACAAGAGAAAACTCAAATGACCGATACCAGGGGTCACAAGGGCAGCATCACTACGGTCCTGACAGGCATTAAAAGGATAACAAGTGATTATAAAAACCTTTCTAGGAAGAAAACTTCAGGTCCAAATGGTTTTCCTAGTGAATTCTATCAAGCATATAAGGAAAATACTTCACCAGTGTTACCGAAATTCTTTCACAAAATAGAGAAGGGGTAAACTTTTCCTACCTCATTCTATGAGGCAAGCATTACCCTAATACCAAAACCTGACAATAAAGACATATATAGATTAATATCTCTTATGAACACAGATATAAAAATCTTTAGCAATATTTTAGGAAATCATATTCAACCAAATATACAAGGATAATCTAGCAGGACCAAGTGGAGTTTGTCCCAGAAATGCAAGGTTTTTTTTTTTTTTTTAAAAAAAAACCAAACCCATTGCCGTCGAGTTAATTCTGACTCATAGCGACCCTATAGGACAGGGCAGAACTGCACCATAGGGTTTCCAAGGAGCAGCTGGTGGATTCAAACTGCCGACCTTTTGGTTAGCAGTTGTAGTGCTTAACCACTAGGCCACCAGGGTTTCCTAGATACATGCATAAATCAATCAATGTGGTCCACCATATTAAGAGAATAAATGAGAAAAAGTTACACGATTATCTCAAAAGCTGTGAGTAAAGTGACAAAATTTAACACTCCGTTTAAAAAAAAAACCTCTCACAAAGTAGAAATTGGAGGGGATTTCTTTATATGACACAGTGCATCTACAAAATAAACTTCAGCTAACAGCATACAGAACACTTGTCCCCTAAGTTCAGGAACTAGAAAAAAATGTCCACGTTTCCACTTGGATTCAACATTTTACTGGAGGTTGTAGCAAATATAAAGATAAGAGATAGAAATAAAAGGCACGTAGATTAAAAAAAAGAATTAAAATAGTCTTATTTATAGGAAACATGAATCTGTAGGTATAAAATCATAAGCAATCTACAAAGAGACAACCCAGAAGTTAAAAATGAATTTAGCAAGGTTCTAGTATACAAGGTCAATATTTAAAAATCAATTGTATTTTCTATACTACCAGTAATAATTTGCCGATTCCTGCTACAGACCATTCTCTGGGAGAAACTTGAAAAAGACCTAAATGTAGGGAAATATATACTATTCTCATGGACAGAAGTCGATATTGGTAAGTTGTCAGTTTCAGCTAGGACCCTGTAAACAGGTCGATGGAATTATTGCAAGAGATTCTGGTGGCCTTGGAACATAAGGCTGTTAAGCCAGGGTGGATCCTGCACCCGTCTGATGTGCATCTCATGCCCTTGCGCCTGGGAGAAGATCATTCACAGACAGCTGTGTGGTTTGCTGCAAGGTTCCCGTAGAAGACAAAAGCTTGATGGGGATATGCTGACAGTTGGTGGTCGCTGTCCTACATCTTCTGAGGGGACTTGAGGCCAATGTGTCCAGTGGTTTACTTATGAGTTGAACCAAATTAGATCTCCTAGTAGGCAGTGTCCTGGTGGCTCAGAGCTTAAGAGCTATGGCGAGCTACGGCTGCTAACCAAAAGGTCGACAGTTTGAATCCACCAGCTGCTCCTTGGAAACTCTGTGGAGCAGTTCTGCTCTGTCCTATAGACTCGCTTGAGTTGGAATTGACTTGATGGCAGCGGGTTTGGTTTGAGTAGGTGGTGCACGTGCTTACGATAGGTATGACATAGTGCTAAGTACCAGAAAAAACAAAAACCAGTTGCCCAGGAGTGAATTCTGACTCATGGCAACCCCATGTGTGTCAGAGTAGAACTATCCCCCCACAAGGTTTTCAAAGGCTGATTTTCAGAATTATATTGCCAGGCCTTTCTTCCAAGTCACTTGTGGGTGGACTCCAACTGCCAGCCTTTCAGTTAGCAGCCAAGCGCATTAACCATATGCACGACCCGGGGACTCCCCAAAATGCCGTAAGAACTATAGAAAATGGTAATACATGATGTGTACATAATGAGGAGATACCACTGTCTGGTGGTTAAATGTATAAAATCTGGAACCAGACAGCCTAGGTTCAAATCCTGGCTTGGCCACTACCACGTGGGTGACCTAAGGAAGGTTTCAAGGCTTAAATGCTGTTTTACCAAATTTGTAAAAAGAAATGAAGATAACCTGCTTGTCATGGAAGCATGTTCTGGGGTGCAGCACTCGAGCAGGCGAGGGTGCCTGGTCCCCACTTCAGAAAGCTCCACACCCAGCTGGTGACACTCAGGACTCACACCTTTTCAGAGCTCCCATGGAGAAGGATCACCTGGCTCCGGGACTTGGAGAGATGCTAGAGAGGTCCTTGGTGCAGAAGATATCCCCAAACCTGACCTACCAGCATGGGTGAGGGGGGTAAACTGGTATCATCTGTGGTGGTTTCCTGGAAGGAAGAGACTGGGGTAAACCTCACCCCATACTGCTTATTCTGTCTCCATCCCGGGACTTCTGGGCACTCTAGTAACCCTGGGAGATGAAGCCCACTTCTGTCCCCACAGCCCCCATCTTTCCCACCTGGACCACTCCTACCCTAGCAGGGTCTCGGTTGCCCTGCGCCCTGGCTTTGCTCAGGCTCAGCCCTCAGGTGAGGCAGGATGGGAGGGCTGTCTGACTCACAGGCACTGGTTATTGAAGCCCCTGCCCACAGAGCAGGTGCTGAGGAGCCTGAAGACCAGGTTCCCTGGTGGGCCAGTAGTGCTGGCACTGAGTGTCCTCAGTCCTGACTAGTCTCCACATAGTATGGGGACCCAGTCGGTGCCGAACACCTGCAGCCAGTAGCGGGGAGTCTAGAAGAGCTATAAAGTCCTGCTGGGGCTGGGCGCTGGGCCTCGTCCTTTGCCCTTTGGTACCTGTCGTAGTTCTCTAGTGCTGCTACAACACAAATACCACAAGTGGGTGGCTTTAACAGACAGAAATTTATTCTCCCACTATTTAGGAGGCTAGGAGTCTGAAGTCAGGGTGCCAGCTCCACGGGAAGGCTTTCTCTCTCTGTCGGCTCTGGGGGAAGGTCCTTGTCATCAATCTTCCCCAGGGTCTAGGAGTTTCTCAGCACAGGGACCGAGTCCAAATGATGTTCTCTGCTCCTGGCTCTTCTTTCTTGGTGATAGGAGGTCCCTCTCCTCTCTGCTTGCTTCCATCTTTTATATCTCAAGGAGGCTGACTCAAAATACAACCGAATCCTGTGATTGAGTCCTGCCTCATTGACGTAACTGCCTCTAATCCTGCCTCATTAACATCATAGAGATCAGAATTTACGACACATAGGATAAATACATCAGATCACAAAATGACGGACAACCATACAATACTGGAATCACGGCCTAGCCAAGTTGACACACATTTTGAGGGGGAAACAATTCAATACATAACAGCACCTTTTCTTCATGTCCCTTGCTGGCATGCCCTCTGTCACATGTCCAATCATGTGTCACAAGAGGAGTAGGTAGCTAGTAGACATCTCCAAATTTTGTACTACACTCCCAGGATTGGATGGCACACCAACTGCTCTTCATGGGCAACTTTGTCAGTAAACTCTGCCCCTCTTACCAGGCCCCTCCTCTTCCACCTGGCCATCACCCCACTCATTCAATAAGCCAGCTGTGTTCCTCCATCTCTTCTACCCATACTCTAGTCTTGCCCGGTCAGGCTATCATTTCTTCCACTGTCACTCCCACCATCCCAGTAGGCATTCAGCTGCTTTGGACTTTGGAGTACTCAATATGACTTTACTCTTCAGGTCTCCCCCAGGCTGCTGTGTGAGCTCCCTCACATTTGACCAGACCCATTCCCAACGTGGAGCAGATGTCCCTTGCCAAGAACCCATTCTACAACAGTCTATCTGTATTTATGGTCAACAGCCCTACCCCCGAATTTCAATCTTTCCATCCTCAGTGCACATTTGGGGCCCCTAATGGGAACCACTTTCCCAGTTCCCCTGTCCATTTACCCATCACTGCTTCTACAGTTGCCTCCACTCCAGCAGCCAGCACCTCTTCAGACTCAGCACCCAAGCTTGCCTTTGATGAACCTGGTATGGGATGTGTACCACACCCCATTCCCAGGCTATCGTATTCCAGTTTCTTCCTGCATCCCTGATAGCTCTTTTCCTTTGGGAAACCTGGCAGCCCCAACATACGCTCCAACCTAACCTCCACTGCAGGACAGGCACCCGATGGCACAACAACTCATTCAGCTTTTGCAGCTTTGAAACCCCCATGTTCTACCTTTGGCAACCTGTCAGCACCCAGCCAGCCTTTGGTGGTAACTTAGGTGTCTCCAGATTTGCACAGACACTATTTCTGGACCTGGAACTACCACTAGGATGTGCAGCACGGGGGACGGTAGCCAACCTTTCGATAACATCACTTGAAGACACATTTGCATTTATAGGATCTGCAGCCACTATGAAGAATGGTAACTTTGGGGTCATTGTGTCTGCTCCAGGCCCCAGCTCCACGTCTGAAGAATTTAGCTTTGTAGCGGGGCCGAGGGGGTACATTCAGCACTGCATCTCATGTTAGGGGAGGCTTAGACCTGGGCACCAGGGTCCTGCCAGCCCATAGCGCCCCTTTTGCAACTGAAGAGGCCGCTTACACAGAGCAGATCTTTGGTGAGAAACACTTCCCTCCCTGAATGAAGTCAGGCTACCTCGGGGCCTGCCAAAGCATAACCATTACTACTGGGGAAAACAGCATGACTGAGAAGAAACAGATGCCAGAAGACAGTTTCGTTCCTGCTTGCATTCAGATCGCCAGGAAGCCACCCGACCAGGGAACATCAGTTGCAGTTAGAGGGGGGAAAGGAGTGTGCTTCCTGTAGGAGTTGAAAGTGAAGAACAAGTCAACTAGGGTAAAAGACTGCCTCTGATTGCAACCTCACTGGCCCACCACCCTCTTACGTTACCACCTCATTCATTTATTTACTGAGCTGGTGCTGCATTCCCGGCCCTGTGATGGGACGGTACTGGGGCACAGAGGTGACTTGGTCAGCCCCAATCGTCTCTGGAGGTCCGAGCCTTACAAAACGGACAGAGGCTACCAAAAGGAAGACGGAGGCTTATTGGTCCGGAGGACAGGGGGCGGGGCGTCTGAACAAGTGAAAGGACCAAGATTGGTGGCCAGCGCTACTGAGGGACCCTTGCGTGCCCTCCCCCTACTTAGGGAGAGCCTGCCAGGCAGGCTTGACGTTCCGCTAATGTGGGAAATGCCCTTCCCTGCTGGTCCATGTGTGGGCCAACATCGCCCTCTGCTGGCCTCTCCTGGTAACACGCCTAAGTATGATTCCCACCCATCCACGTCTCCAGACAGTCAAGATAATGGGAGTAAAATGAGAAGAAGGAACCTTGGTGGTGCAGTGGTTAAGCGCTTGGCTGCTAACCGAAAGGTTAGCGGTTCGAACCCACTAGCAGCTCAGCAGGAGAAAGATGTGGCACTCTCCTTCCGTAAAGATTGATAGCATTGGATACCCCCCGGGACAGTTCTCCTCTGTCCTATAGGGTCGCTGTGAGTCGGGATGGACTCATGGCAGTGAGTGAATTAAAGTGAGAAGTGCTTCCTCTACTTTCAGTCTCCGGATTAGCGCACTGGCCTCTTCACAGGTCTCCTTTACTATTCATAGCCCCTCCCTGCCCACTGCCGCTCAGGAAAGAAGTGGGCCAGCTAGTTACGGCTGCTTATGAGCCCCTGCGTGGCCCGGCCCCTGCCGACCTCGCTGGCCTTACCTCTTGTTGCTCCCCGTTTGAACTTCAGATCAGTGGTTTTTTTCGTTCTGGGGTGTGGGGGAGGGTGTCAAATATCCCTTTAACCAAACAAACCTGCTGCTATCGAGTGGATTTCGACTTACAGCGACCCTATAGGACAGAGCAGAACTGCCCCATCGGATTTCCAAGGAGTGCCTGGTGGATTCCAACGGCTGACCTTTTGGTTAGCAGCCATAGCTCTTAACCAGTGTGCCACCAGGGTTTCCGAATATCCCTTTAGGTATCTATAAAAGCTGTAAACCTCTACCTTGGAAAATAAAGACTCCTGAGGTTTTCAAATCTTCTGCATCCCAATCATGGCCTTCAGGGTAGAACTCCTTTCCTCTTCCTTGACCATAGCGAAGTCCTGGCGGCTCCCAGACTATCCATGCCTGCCACCTCTAGGTCTTTGCCTTGCCCATCCACTGCCCGAGACCCTTCCTTATCTCTTGCCCCTTAACTCCAACTTCTGCTCATCCTTCAAATTTCAGCTCCAACTTGAAATAAGCATTTCTAGAAACAAGCGTTTCCTGATCCTGCCCTTCCCCAGTCCTGGAGGACTCCTACCCACCCATCCCGTAGGGATAAATCAGGACCACAGCTGCCTTCCTCCATATCTAAAGATCTCCTCTATGTCCTAGGAACATAAAGTGGGACGTTCTACCTCTGATCTCATCACCCATCTCAGAGTCTGGTGTGATGACAGAGGTAGGAGTTGAGGCTTAGTAAATATTCCCTGAGGAGGTGAAGAAATGAAGGGGATAGACTGACGTCTAAACCAGAGCACGGACCCTCAAGGTACGGCAGACCCAGACCCTTGGAGGGCACTCATTCTACCATCCACCATGCACCCCAAAATGAAGCATGCTGGGCTATTCCAGGCCTCTGAGGGGCGCCGGAGTTACAGCACTGCGCAACATGAACAATGGTTCAGATCCCTCCTGATGTTCCAGTTTTGTAGCAGTTCTGATAGGAGAGACTGAGGGGGCTGTCTGACTCCAGCCCCTTTCCTGCCTGGCTGCGGCGGGCTGAGGAAGGCACGCGCTCGTATAGAAAGGCCAACCTTCAGCCCGGAACCTCGGTGCCGCGGCGCAGCGGAGCACCCGGCCCCGGGAGCGTGCTCAGCCGGAACTGGCTGCTGAGGGCGTGGATCAGCGTGCAGAATCTGCCGCGGCTGTTGACAAGTCGCAGAGAATGAGGATGGCCGCTATGGCGACCGCAGCGGCGGCTAGGGAACCCGAAGAGGGTGAGGCCTGGCCGCGCGGAGGCGGAAGGAGGGCATGGCTGCGGTGTCACTGAGAAATGATTCCCCGGGAACATGGAGGACTCTTTATAGGAGACACCTGCGCTCAGCCTTACCTGTCACTTTCCCACTTGTCCAGGTGAACTCCTCTCTTGTCACAGGCTGACTCCCTAACCACCCCACCTTCAAAATTAACCTCTTCCCAGTTCCAGGCCAACCCTTTCCATGTTCCAAACAAACAAAAAACTCAAACCCGTTGCCGTCGAGTCGATTCCGACTCACAGCGACCCTACAGGACAGAGTAGAACTGCCTATAGGGTTTCCAAGGAGCAGCTGATGGATTCGAACTGCTGACCTTTTGGTTAGCTGCCATAATGTCCCAAAACCAACCAAAACCAGGTTGCCGTCGAGTCGATTCCAACTCATAGTTATCCTAAGGACAGGGTAGAACTGCCCCATAGGGTTTCCAAGGAGTGCCTAGTGGATTTGAACTGCCGACCTTTTGGTTAGCAGCCATAGCTCCTAACCACTACACCACTAGGGTTTCCATAATGTCCCAAGCTAACCTATTTCCTTACCAGGCTGATTCTCAGGTTAACTTAAACCTCTTCTCTGTCTTGGGCTAACTCTCCCGCTGTCTCAGGCTAACCCTCCTCAAATTACCTCCATATAATCCAGAATAACCTCCCCATATCAAGATCCTTAGTGTAATCACATCTGCAAAGACCCCTTTTTTGGCTATATAAGGTAACATTCACAGGTTCTAGGATTAGAAGGTAGATCTCTTTTGGGGGGGGGGTCATTTTCTTTTAAGCCTATCACAGCCTCCTTCACCAGTGTCTT
This sequence comes from Trichechus manatus latirostris, assembly GCF_000243295.1. Taxonomy (NCBI): domain Eukaryota; kingdom Metazoa; phylum Chordata; class Mammalia; order Sirenia; family Trichechidae; genus Trichechus; species Trichechus manatus. Next base: position 18,086,830 of record NW_004443950.1, on the reverse strand, counting down.
CTCCCCATCTGTTCAGTGGGCCCTTTTCTCTTATCATCCTTCACCCCTACACACGCTGCCCCCCCTTTCATTTCCTCAGCAGTCTCTTGGACACCTCCCCTTGGATGTCCCTGGGGTCATCACACCTCCCATGTCCCAAATCAGCCTCAGCATCTTCCCCCAAGCTTGCCCTTATTCCGTGTCCCAGTCGCAAGTACAGTGTGTGTGCCCCAGGTCAGAGCCCTGGACCTCGTCCTGAATACTTCCCTCCCTGCACAGCCCTTCAGCCCCATGGCTGGTCCACTTGGCTTCCTGAGTGTCTCTCTAACCGCCACCACTCTCTACCACCCCTGCCCTGGTCCAGCTCAGTCTTCTCTTGCCTCAGTGATTAAAACTCTCCCATCACACCTGTAACCATCACCCCTTCTGTTTCCCCTCTCCCGCCAAGCCACCTCAAGGAGTCATGTATATTTTTCTGTCTTATTTCCTGGCCCACTGCACTCTTACTCCAGTTCCTACCACTTTCCGGAAACAGCTCTCCCCAAGAGTTGCCCAGCACTCAGCTTTCCTGTTATCTTTGCCTGTACTGTCTTTGACCTTGCCTGTCTCCCCCATCATACTGGATGCTCCTTGAGAGCAGGGTGGATTGGATTCATCTCGTGGGTTCTCAGCTCAGAGCCTCGCATAGAGTCGAGTCACAGAAGAGTGGTGGAGTCAGTGTGCGAATGAGTAAGAGCAAGTGAGTAAATGAACAAGTTAATGAAGGTATTCATTATTTTGTTAACAAGTGAAAAGGCAAACACTGAAGTGAATCAATGAATGAAGTGGTAAGGGACCAAGTAGACACACTAGGCATAGCCCCCCTCACTTTGCGCTTGCTGGTCCCTCTGCCTGGAATGCTTCTCCCCTAGAAGTCCCATGGCTCAGTCCCTTGCCCCATTTACCTCCCCGCTGCCTGCTCTGCACTGGGTCCCAGACCGGCTTCAGCAATTGCTGAGTTCCCTGGACCGGAAGTAGGATCTCATGCCCGGAGCCATTCTCCCGGCCTTGGAGAGTGAATAAATTAACAAATAGGAAAAAATAAACTGTCAGCTCCCCTAAGCCAGGAACCCAGGGTAGGCACAGCTCCTTTGCCTAGGCACAGGCATAAGGGATTCATGGACTCTGAGTGCCTTTCCCCCTGCAGAGACTTGTGTGGGCCCATTTCAACAGTGTAGGCCCTCATTACTGCAGTACAACAGGGTATATACCTGAAGTCTAACTTGAACTGTTTCAGCTGTGAAGGGGCAGGTTCGTGACATTTGACACTGCTCTGCCCATTAAGCAGGGTCTTCACTTACCCACATCAGGGGCCTGAGGACTGGTGGCTCTACCCGTGCCACCTAGCCACCTGCGATAGGGGCCCAAGAATAAGAGGTGCCCCCCTAGTCCTTACAGCCAACAGCATTAGGTGCTCATAGTCTGGCTGCAAAACCCACCCACCTACGTGCTCTAGGGAACAGGGACACGCCTTCCTCCTGGGCACTTGGGGTCAGCCGTCAGCCCCCTGCCTTGCTCAGAGTGTGTCCCCCTGCTGCAACCAGATGCCTGTGCCTACGCCCATCACCCATGCCTGTCTAGGACTGTAAGTGAGAGCCTACACCACACACTTGGTGGCTATCTACCTGGGCGCCTGAGCTGAATCCATACAGGAGGAGTGGGCGGACTCCTGAGCTCACATATCTAGTAACAGATCTAACTACCTGGTGACAGGACATTAGAGCTTCAAAGATGCCAATTATCAAACGAGCTCATACGAGCAGTCTGGGCATATCAGAACAAAACAAGAAGCTAGGACACAGTAAGCAAACATGAAATAAATACAATAACTTATTGATGACTCGGAGACAACAGTCAATATCAAATCATATAAAGAGGCAATCCATGATGGCTTCAGCAAGCTCCCAAAATAAATAATCTAGAAACTTTCTGGAGGAGGAAAATTTCTTGGAATTACAGGAGGCAGACTACAAAAGATTGATATACAGAACTCTTCAAGAAATTAGGAAGGAAATTAAGCAAAACACACAATAGAGGAAGTTAAAAAGATCAGAGAAGAGCATAATGACAAATTTAACAGGCTGCAAGAATCCATAGAGAGACAGCAATCAGAAGTCCAGAAGATTAGTAACAAAATTTCAGAATTAGACAACTCAATAGAAAGTCATAGGAGCAGAATTGAGGCAATGGAAGTCAGAATTAGTGAGATTGAAGATAAAGCACTTGACACCAACTTATTTGAGGAAAAATCAGATAAAAGGATTAAAAAAATGAAGAAACCCTAAGAATTATGTGGGACTCTATCAAGAGGAGTAACATACGAGTGACTGGAGTACCAGAACGGGGAGGATAACAGAAAATACAAAGAGAATCGTTGAAGATTTGTTGGCAGAAAACTTCCCTGATATCATGAAAGATGAGAAGATATCTATCCAAGACGCTCATCAAACCCCAGATAAGGTAGATCCCATAGTTCTTGAAACCACCTAACACACTGTAAGTTTTCAACAATTATAATTACTTATGTAATTATGTTGTTATTGTCTGTGTGCCCCACTAAAGGTCAACTTCTTGAGGGCAGGAGGTTCTACCTGTCTTGTTCACTGTGGTATCTCTAGGGCCTGAAACAGTGCCTAGAATATAGTAAACCCAACAACCAAACCCATTGCCGTCAAGTTGATTCTAACTCATTGCGACCCTATAGGACAGAATAGAACTGCCCCACAGGGTTTCCAAGGAGCAGCTGGTGGATTTGAACTGCTGGCCTTTTTAGTTAGCAGCCAAACTCTTAACCACTGCGCCACCAGGGCTCCTAGAATATAGTAGGTGCTCAATAAATGTGAAAGGAGGAAGGGATTTAGCACTGGTCTCTTTCTCTTTCCCTACTGCCACCCCTGGACTGACAAATCTCCCCAACCCAGCAGGCTGCAGGGAGTCCAGTCCTGGCCACTTTGCTCCTAATATTAGGCAGAGGGGGTGTATATTTCAGTATTTAGCAGATACTGCAAAATCGTCCTTTAGCCAGCCTGCGCTGCAGAAGGCATAGGAGGAGGGAACTCAAGAAAATTTGCGGGACTTCATTGAACTGGTAAATATTTGAACCAAGACACAAAGTAGCAGAGCATATGTCACTTTTTCCTTTTTAATTGTCACAATGTGAGACGTGGCTTGTGTGGGCCGTGCAGACCCTGCCCGACGCCAGTGTGTTGGCTGCTGACTTGGAAAAACATGTTCTAAAAAATGCTGAATTCAGTTAGTGATGTGAAGATGATGAACAAATAATGATAACCAGAATAACTGCATCAAAATAAGAAATGTCAAGAGAAAATTTAGTTTGATACCTTCTGTGTTTTCCTTGGTGCTTTCCTTCTGTAATGGGGGTTAGACACTTTAGGTCGTATATTTAGTGATTTTTATTGTATGTTTGAGCAACTTGACTATAAAATGACACCAAAAATGCCAAGAATTTCAAAGAACCCCTTTGAAGCATTCGCTTTTTTTTGTAACTTTTATCAACGTGAACGGTCTTCATGCTTTGCCGGGTTTATGTTTTGCATAGTCTTTTTCATGTATTTACATAGTCTATACATGTAGGGTTTTTTTTTTTTAGTAAGTATATTTTCCTGTATGAATACGCTAAGGTTTACTTAAGGATTCCCCCTAGTGTTGGACATCTAAGTTGCTTTTTCTGTTGTAAATAAAGTGCTAGAATCATGCAAAGTGTTGTTTACTTTTCAGCGAACGTCTTGATCTGTGTTCTTCAAAATAAGATCGCTGGCTTTCTTATTATACCAGTAGCCAGAAAGGTTGTGAGTAGTTAACAGGAATGCAAGAAATTGTTACTTCTTCCCTCCCCTCCCCCAAGTAGATTGAGTTTTATCGTTTTACTTTTTTTTGTCTTGGTTAAGTGGTTGTAAGATTTTTGCCTCAAGGGTTTGTTGGTGTGTGTGTGTGTTTTGAAATCAAGAGGGCATTATTTGCCTGGAAGCAAAGATGAGAAAGTGGGAAGGGGTAGAAAATCAGGATGAAAGGAAATGGGGAACCCAGGATGGAAATGAGGAGAGTGCTGACACCTGGGGAGTGAATCCAAGGCCATGGAACACTTTATGTACAAACTATCGAATGGGAATCTAATTTGCTTGGTAAACTTTCACCTAATGGCATGGTAAGAAAAACCAACAAACCAACAAAAAATCACGTAGAGAACTATGGAGCTGGAGATGTGTCTACAGACCCAGTTTGAGACACATTGCTCAGTGCTTGAGAAACATTGCTTTATTTCATGTGCTGCTCATGAATTTAATTTTTGCCTCCAAGTTTAAACAATTAAAATAGAGATGCCAGCATTAAAGTTTAGCAGCAGGAACTTGTTTGTGCCTTTTTTTCTTTCTCTTTTTCTATAGTAACCATTTAGAAAGCATCTCACTGTTGTCTACCGTCTGCATTGCCTCCGCTTTCCTAGATGATAGTTAATACCCCTTAGCTAGTGGGCCGTCTCTTTTTCTTAATTGCATTGTAATTTCAGTTTTTCTTATTGCTTATTTGCTTGTTAAGTGCTTGTTTCCTCACTGCTTTTTCCATTGAATACAACCAAAATTAAAGATTATATTATCAATCTTGCTGTTAGTTGCCATTGAGTCAGTTCCCACTCACGGCGACCCCATGTGTGCACAGTAGAACTGCGCTCCTTAGGGTGTTCAAGGCTGTGACCTTTTGGAACAGATCGCCAGGGCTGTCTTCCAAGGTGCCTCTGGGTGGGCTCAAACCACCAACCTTTCAGCTAGTAGTCCAGCTTTAACCATCTGTACCACAAAAACCTGCATTCCCGTAGCTAGTCCCTACTCCTAATTATCATGGTATATTATTTACAAATAATTTTACTGCCCAAAATCTGTCGAGTTGGTTTTTACTACGTTAATTTTGTTTTGTGTGGTTTACACGGCCCTGGAGTACTTTGTCTTCTCACTGTGAAATTCTCACCTGCGTTGTCGCTGCTGTGTGAGACTGCGCCAGTGTGATTTTGTTGTTTGTTTGTTTAATTTTATTGTGCTTTAGGTGAAAGTTTACTGTGCAAATCTGTCTCTCATTTAAAAATTTATACACAAATTGTTTTGGGACATTGGTCGCAAGCTCCCCAGTGTGTCAGCACTCTCCCCCTTTCCACCCCGGGTTCCCCATATCCATTAGTCCAGTTTTCCTGTCCCTCGTCTTTACTTTTGGGCAAGTGTTGCCCATTTGGTCTCATATACTTGACTGAGATAAGAAGCACGTTCATCACACTTGTTATTGTTTGTTTTATATAGGCCTGTCTAATCAATCTTTGGCTGAAAGGTGGACTTCAGGAATGGCTTCAGTTCTGAGTTAGCAGGGTGTCCGGGGGCCGTAGTCTCGGGGGTTCCTCTAGTCTCTGTCAGACCAGTAAGTCTGGTCTTTTTTTGTGGATTTGAGTTTTGTTCTACATTTTTCTCCCGCTCTGTCTGGGACCCTTATTGTGATCCCTGCCAGAGCAGTTGCTGGTGGTAGCTGAGCACCGTCTAGTTCTTCTAGGCTCAGGCTGGTGGAGGCTGTAGCTTAAGTGGTCCATTAGTCCTTTGGACTAATATTTTCCTTGTGTCTTTGGTTTTCTTCATTCTCCTTTACTCTGGACAGGATAGGACCAATAGATGTATCTTAGATAGCCACTTACAAGCTTTTAAGACCTCAAGCACTACTCACCAAAGTAGGATGTAGAACATTTTCTTTATGAGCTATGTTATGCCAATTGACCTAGATGTCCTGAGACCATGGTCTCCAGCCCTCAGCCCCAGTAACTTGGTCCCTCAAGGTGTTTGGATGTGTCTAGGAAGTTTCTAGGAAACCCTGGTGAGTAGTGGTTAAGTATTATGGCTACTAACTAAAAGGTGGGCAGTTCGAATCCCCCAGCTGCTCCTTGGAAACGCCATGAGGCAGTTCTGCTCTGTCCTATAGGGTCGCTATGAGTCAGAATCGACTCGATGGCAATGGGTTTGTTTTTTTTCTTTTGAGGAAGTTTCTATGACTTTGCGTTGTCAAGTCACCTACTGCCATTTTAATCATTTTCAAGTGTCCAATTCAATGACATTAATTACGTTTACCATCTCGTGTGTTGTCTTTCCCTTCACCAAAGTTAACACTTGTCTACTATCTAGTTTGGATTTCCCCTCCCATCCTCCCCGCCAGTAACCATCAAAGATTTTTTTTTTTTCTGTGTTTAAACCTTTCTTGGAATTTTATGATAGTGGTCTCATACAGTATTTGTCCTTTTGTGATTGACTTATTTTACTTAGCATAATGCCCTCCAGATTCATCCATGTTGTGAGATGTTTTGCGGATTCCTCATTGTTCTTGATCATTGCAGAGTAGTCCATTGTGATTGTATGTATGTGCCATGATTGGTTTATCCATTCATCTGTTGATAGGCACTTAGGTTGTTTCCATCTTTTTGCTGCTGTGAATAATGCTTCAGTGAACATGGGTGTGCATATGTCTACTCATGTGATGGCTCTTATTTCTCTAGGATATATTCCTTAGGAGTGATATTGCCTTATCATATGGTATTTCTATTTCTAGAGTTTTAAGGAGGTGCCACATTGTTTTCCATAGTGGTTATACCATTTTGCATTCCCACCAGCAGTGCATAAGAGTTCCAATCTCCTCGCATCCTCTCCAACATTTATTATTATTATTTTGATTAGTGGCAGTAATGTCCCGGTGAGATGGTGTCTCATTGTAGTTTTGATTTGCATTTCTCTAATGGCTAATGATCTCTAGCATTTCCTCATGTGTCTGTTAGCTGCCTGAATGTCTTCTTTGGTAAAGTGTGCCAATTTGATTTTAAAATATTAGAAGTGAGTTATGGTGAGATAAAGCTGGGGAGAGAACCTTCATGTTCCTTTGATTTTAAATGCATTTTGGCATTTGTTTCTATTTGAAGGTAAGTTTTTCCTAATGCATTTTTGAGGAAAGAACCTCTCACTTCTTCAGACAGGTCTGGGGGTAAATGGACTGAGGCCCTTGGCTGTCTCCTGGCAGGAAGTCCCTCCCTCTCTCATTTCAGTGCGGGGTGCCTTTCTTATTAGTGTGAACTCCTACATCTAACGCCTGAAATCAAACAGTTCTTCCTCTTCTGTGCATGGCATGAAGTAGTGCCCTAGTTGAATTCCAGGCTATGATTAAATTTTTATTTTAAAAATATAACGGTTTTCTGAATTCGTGTCAAGAAATAACCAGAGAATCATACTTTTTAAGAAAATGCTCTATCTGGTATTTCTTTTCACCAGACTAATAGCATTTATGTGAAGTAACATATTGCCATGATTGAATGTAGGCTAGGACTTAGTTCTTTAAGAATGTGTTCCTGCTCTTTAGCTACATGATACCTAAATGAACGGTTGCCATTTTTCTGTCATATATATTGTACCACAGTGAATTTAATTTAACAAAAAAATTGCCGTTTTAATCATTTTTAAGTGTACAACTTAATGACAGTAATTACATTTACTATATTCTTGCAACCATCACCACTACCCATTTCCAAGTAAATTTACTCGGTGGTCTTGATGGTTGGCACATTTCAAGTGAGGAAGTCTGTTTTTCAGATCTGGTTCTGCAGTTGATTTTCTGTGCAATCTTAAGGAAATCAATTATCCATTTTAAGAATTATTTTAGTTAGAAAGTAACTTCTGCCTGACCGGCCTCACAGAATTGCTGTGGATGTTTGAATTAGAGAGTAGGTAAGAGCTCTTTGAGAAATATGAAGGACCGACCGTACAGAAGTTGGATGCTTTGAAAGGTGAGGCATTGCAGAAATGTGTCAGAAAGCAGTGTCCCTCCACAGCACAGCGAAGCAGGCATAAAAGGCCTCCATGTCACAGCACTGTCATTCTTGAAGCCTAGGTGAGCCAGTGCAGAAATGTCTTGTGTCAGAAGGCAGTCTCCCTCCACAGCACAGCTAAGCAGGCATAGAAGGCCCCCCGTGTTACATCACTGTAATTCTCGAAGCCTAGCACCCAAACTGTGATCTTTTGGAGGAACCCTTAGGCTCCCAGTGAGTTTACTTTCCTTTAGTGCTTGTGTTAAGCTGAATAGAAGTTGAAGGAGAGAAGGGGGAGAAGTCAGAATGACACTGTAAGAATGAGCTGATAACAGAGACAGAAACCAAACCAAACCTGTTGCCGTTGAGTCGATTCTGAGACAGCAGAGCCCAAGTTCAAGCTGCCCCGAAGGCTACTGGACAGTTGTAGGTGTGCATGACAATGGCCCTGGGTTATAACAACAAGAGGAGGGCTTTAAATTATGTCTGGCATGGGACTATAGCAGACTCTTATCATCAAATTACATATTTCGTTTTCTGGTAGCGAAGGCTAAATGAGGTGTTGTTTTATCATCATTATGGGACCCTCTGTAAGATTATCAAAGTGTTTACAGTGTTTGGAAACCTTTTTTTTTTTTAAATTTGGTAATCTCATAGATGTCTTATTTTGTCTGTGGGTCTTAAAGACCTTATACTATCTTCAGGGATAGGGATAAATTTAGTGGGAGTCTTTACAAGGTTGCTGTGTAAGCATTGTTTTGGTTAAATGCTGTTTTGCCCAATATAGACAAATTAGAAATCCTCTTGAAATAGTAATTATCCCAGGCTTTACTTCAGAGTGGAGTTGCTCTTAAACACCAGTCCTTCCACCAAAAATAAACTAATAATTAATTCATTGTTTTGGTATTAGACTTATATGAGTTAAACACCTCCATATTTTATTTTCGTATTTGAGAATATAACAAACTTCTGTAGAAGGAACTATTCTTATTGGCGTTTGGACCTGGTAGATAAAGAAGGGAGTTGCTGAGTGACGCAAACCTCAACCACTAATTGAAGGGTGTGCAGTTCATACCCACCCAGAGGTGCCTCAGAAGACAGGCCTGGCAATCTGCTTCTGAAAGGTCACAGCCTTGGAAACCTTACGGAGCGGTTCCACTCTGCACACAGGGGGTCACTATGAGTCGGACTCTGCTCCACAGCAAGTAACAACAACAGAGAAGGAAATCAGCCTCGAATATTTGAGTGCCTCCTGCTTGGGAAGTAATTCATTAACTAAGCTTCTGGTTTAGGATATTTGCTCCTAGTTAGGGAATACCACCAGCCATTTGTTTTTAGGCTTGCCAACGTCACCCAGATTTGGGTAGATCTACCCAGAGCGGTGGGGCAGTCAGTAGAGAATTTTCGGGGGACGCGGAAAGAATTAGCGACTACAATTAGGTAAAGCAACCCTTCGGTAATAGTCTCCTTCCTTTTCCCTCCATTTCCTTTACCTCACAATTGATTGAAAGGAGTGGCAAAAGTTAGAGGCTTGCGGGGAGAAGTCAGAGGTTTTCATTATCTCTCTTCCAGCAGTAAAAGGGGAAGGGACAGAGAGGAACTCAAATGAAAAACTCCTTCTGAAGCATGGCCGAGTAAAACTAGTCCAGAAAGTGAACAGCAGAAGGTGATGCTATCTAAAAGGAACGCTCTAATTCCTAGGAAAGCAGGCTCCAGCACCTCTTAAAAGAAGAGGAAAATGGAAACGCTGTAATCTAGGGCACACGGGCAAGTTGCCAGCCTCTGCACTTGCACTCCCGATGCCTCAGCTGGGAGGGTAGCTCAGCCAACAGGGCACGCCTTACTGTGAGCGGCAGCCTCAAATCCTGCAACGTGTGCAAAAGTAAGCTGTGTGGGCTCACTCTTTTTTCTTTAAAATGATTTTACGTCTGTATCTGTGTTTTCTCTTGCTCCTTTTTTTTTTTTTAAATCTTGGCTATGGTGAGAATTACTCTTTGGGGTGTGAATGAGTTTCCTGTCAACTGACAAATAGAAGCAGGAGAGGCCTTTTTCCTTTTGGCTTTGGTGCTGGTGATCTTCCTAATTTTCAAGTGACCTCACTGAACTCGTATCAGTATGGTAGGAGGTTAGATACACAGTGCAGACTTTGAATATAAAGAAGCTGGTAGGGTATTCGATTCTCAACATACTTATAAACCTTGACTTTTAAAGAAGTTTCACGCTTATTGTAGGTGTTTTCCTACAGCCACATCTTTACGCCCAGGCCGACTTGTTTCCTTAGGCTGCTATGTGACAGCTGGCATTGGCCTGGTCACAGGGTGTCTTCAGCTCACAGTTCCTGGGCCCAGTTGCCCTCCCTTCTGTTCTGTCAGCCCTCACCACCATGTGTGAGAGTCCCTTTCCTTGGATCCTGGTGCAGAGCTCAGGTTAAGGGACGCAGTCTCCCTTTATGACCTTGTGGGCTTGGGGGTAGGTAGATGCGCTCCTGTGAGCTGAGGGTCCCTTCCTAAGGAAGGGCTTCTCTGTGCTGAGTACTGGGCCTGAGGCGGGAGTCTAGGGGCCCAGAGCCAAATCAGGCAGGCTTCTTGCTCCAGGAGTGTGGATGCCGAGGGGGAGGCCTGTACGCAGGTGCTTCTCTACAATTAACTGCTCTGGAAGAGGTAGGACAGGAGTGGCCCAGGAGCACTGAGGAGGTCTGAAGTGATTCAGCTTCTGGGAACCTTACAGAGGAGGTGATATTTGAGCTCTTGAAGGCTGAGTCAGAGGGCACTGCCGGGCACGATTTCTGGAGAGGTATGGCATGTTCGGGGCACAGTTCTGTGGGGCTGGCTGGGGAGAAGAGGGGTCGGAAGTGAGACGGAAAGGTTGGTAGTACTCTCATAAGGAGCTTGGAAATGACACTAACAGGTGGAAGGAGGGGCCCCGATGACATGTAAGATGGCCTTGGAAGGGAGAGCTGCTGGCAGCAGGCCGGTCTGGAGACTACTGCAGCGTCCTACTGAGAGGTCAGAGGACTTGCTCTACGAGGCAAGGCAGGGTCTGATTTGGAAGATACATACAGAGAGAGAGAGAGGACAGAATTTGGAGACCTATTCGCCTCAGAGGGATGAGCCAGGGAGGACTCTGAAGATTCCATTTGGGGAAACGGTAACTCAAGGTGGAAAATACAAGGAGAAGGAAGAGGTTTCGGAGGAAAGCTAAGGAGTTTCATTTGGACTGACTTGTTGAGTTCAAGGTGACATCTAGGTAGAGGTGTCTAGCAGGCAGTTGGAACTAATACAGGAGCACGGATGTGTGTGTGATGGTTTCTTAGTGAAATCCGAATTCTAGAGGCTCCTGAAGGTGTCGCTTAGATACACTGTGATTGCCCTAGGGCTTTCTCTTACTCGGTCTCTAGGTGCCTGCGTGCATTTGGAAAACAGCAAACCGTACGAGAGGGCATAAACCCTGCCACCTCCTGCATCAGTCCCACTCCCCAGAGGAAACCACTGCCAACAGGGTTTTATGTATTCTTCCAGAAATTTGTCTGGCAGATGTACTCACATCTAAGTATGTCGGTTCTTAGAAAGGATGAATCAGATGCTAACAGAAACTCACGACACACATTGCTCCGGGCATGCACTCACTTTCCGAAATGTTGTGTCGTGTACGGGCCTGGTTTGGGGGGCTCTCTCAGATATCAGTGCTGCCCACAGCTCGAGCAGAAAGTTCTTTTTAGAATTGCTCAGGTTCTCAGCTCAGAATTGTAAGGTGTGTAACCTTTTGGTTTGCAAGACAAGACTGTTAGAGTAATTTGAGTCTTTCTTCTTTTTAAGTGTGAATTTTAATGAATATTTTTCCTTATAAAAATATACAATGGTAATTAACATATATGTATTTACAAATAGACTACATAGATGTGTTTGTTGTTGTTAGGTGCCGTCGAGTCTGTTCCCACTCGTGGCAACCCTGTGTACAACAGAACGAGACACTGCCTGGTCCTGCGCCATCCTCACAATCATTGCTGTGTTTGAGCCCATTGTTGTAGCTGCTGTGTCAGTCCATCTCATTGAGGGGCTTTCTCTTTTTTGCTGACCCTCTGCTTTACCAAGCATGATGTCCTTCTCCACGGACTCGTGCCTTCTGATAACATATCCAAAGTACGTAAGACGAACTCTCGCCGTAGTCCCTTCTAGGGAGCATTCTGGCTGTATGGTACTTCCTCCAAGACAGATTTGTTCGTTCTTCTGGCAGTCCATGGTATAGTCACTATTCTTCACCATGATGAGTGTTATAAAATTCATATAAATTTTGGAAGGCTCGCATTTCCCCTCTGGAGTAGAGCTTTCCTCAGAGCAAAAGTGATTTTTTCATGTCTCTGCTTAGACCTGAATTATCTGTGGGTTGTACTTTTTTATACGGAAACTTTATTTTTTGTTGCTATCTCCTCATCACATTAAACTTTTTATGCATCATTAATTTTGAGATTAATGTAAATTTTACCCCAGTGAATTCACTTTGTTTTTCATTCTTCCTTTTTTTTTTTTGGCATCCTTTTTAGTTATATACCAGTACTAGTTGGTGTGGAGTCAATTCCAACTCATGGCAACCCCATGTGTGTCAGAGTAGAGCTGTGCTCAATAGAGTTTTCAGTGGCTGATTTTTTCAGAAGTAGATCACCAGGACTTTCTTTAGAGGCACCTCCAGGTGGACTTCAACCTCCAGCCTTTTGGTTAGCAGCAGAGTGCATTAACCATTGTGCTACCAGGGACTCCTTTCAGTTACGTAAAACACCCATTGCCATCGAGTTGATTCTGACTTATAGTGACCCTATAGGACAGAGTAGAATTACCCTACAGGGTTTCCAAGGAGTGGAGGGTGGATTCGAACTGCCAACCTTTTGGTGAGCAGCCTGAACTCTTAACCGATGCGCCACCAGGGCCCCTTCATTTGCGTGGTGGTACTTATTTCATCAGATTGCTTTTTTTTTACTTTTCCTTTATAAACAAGGAATGGTATGTTTTCTTGCTCACGTTTCCCTTTTAAAGGAAAACACTGATATCCTAATAGAGAGTGTTGTATTTTGGTCACTTGTTGAGTCCAGATCGCAGAAGGATTATATTTTAGAATCAAGCCTGGGTATGTGGTACTCGAGGAGCCCTCGTGGTGCAGTGGTTAAACAGTCACCTGCTAACTGAAAGGTTGGCGGTTCAAACCTACCAGTTGGTACTCGGGAGAAAGATGTGGCAGTCTGCTTCCATAAAGATTTACAGCCCTGGAAACCCAGTTCTACTGTATCCTATAGGGTCACTATGAGTTGGAATCAACTTGATGGCCATGGATTTGGTTTTGGCTTTTTGACCTACTAATTGTATTTCCTTATGCTCCAGATCTTAGTTTTCTCTGTGTAGTTGAGTGATTTCAGACACATAAAGTTACATTAACATGTGAAGGGGAGCTTACACAATTTCTCTGCTTTCCAGCCTTTATTGGGTCATCGTGTAACTCACAAGGAGCCCTGATGGTGTGGTGGTTAAGCGCTCAGCTGCTAACCAAAATGTTGGTGGTTGGAACCTATTAGCCACTCCACAGGGGAAAGATGTGGCAGTCTGCTTGTGTGAAGAGTACAGGCTTGGAAGCCTGTGGGGCAGTTCCACCCTGTCCTGTAGGGTCGCTATGAGTCAGAATCAACTCGACAACAATGGGTTCGGTTTTGGTTTTGGGATGTAACTCACACGTGTGCCAGGCATGTAGTGGTCACACAGAAAATGGAATTAAATTCCGTTAGCATTTTTAAGTACCTTGATATGCATGGCACTGTGCCAGTAAGGTTATGCAATCCACAGGGATAGAACCCCCCGAAGTATTTAGAAATCTGTATTGGAAATTTATTTTCTAAACATACCAAGATTTTTTTACTTAGTTGTTCTTTGAGCATTTTACACACAGCTAGTTACACAAAGGTGATCTAGATATTGATGTTTGTGTTTGGTGTGCGTAAGAGGATGGCCCTGCAGACCTGAAGGATGCACTGTTCAGCTCACTGTGAGGAATGAATTACAGAGAGAGAAAGAGGCCAGTCCCTTCTGTCAGGAGGCTCGCTCATGTCACCTGGATTCAGTGTCTTTCCTATGTTTGTGTCCACTGGATCATACCTGTCGGCAGGGCCAGGTTTTACTTTTTTTTAATCACCAGCACCCAGCAAGTGTTTTGCACGGGCAGACTGATAAATGCTGCCAAGTTTTCCAATACAATTCCGGTAAGACATCTTAGAATGCCTTATTTTATTTAATGATTTTGGCTTTTTCGATTCATTCTGTACGTCCTCATTTTAGCTTAGCGTGAGTTGTGCCATTCAAGTTAAGGTAACAATCTGTGACTATAAGAATTCTAAGACCTAATTAGATTAGGTTATTTAAGAGGGCGATTTCTCATTACATCGGTCCTGCCTGTGTTAATAACTTTTCCTCCTTGTTCCTCAGCCTGCAAGAAGAAATCAGTGCTGTCTGTGAGCTCATGTCTCCGGGACTGGAGGAGAAGACGTGGACAGAGGTGGTGAACAGGATGGAGAGTGTGATCTGGGAGCTCCGGCCCAGCGCCGACGTGAGTACCTGCCTGGGAGCTGGGTGCTCAGTCACACCCTTGTCCACGGGGTGGGAGAGCAGTGTCAATATCTTGTTCAGAGTCTTCACATACAGGTGGATGTGCATCTGGAGACTTACAGTTTAATTAAATTTCAAAGGTGAACAATTTTCTGCAGCTTTTTGAATTTGGGCTTTCCAATGATTTTTGCTGAATCAAATAAACTTTTTTTGCAGTGCTAAATAGCAACTACTAAAAATGAACTATACTGGGAAAATGCAGAACAGAATTTCAAATCCTCATGGACTCTAGACTCTCTGGAGCCACAGAGGGTAGAAGAACCCCTGAAACTATTGCCCGGAGATAATCTTTAAACCTTAAACCAAAAATGCCCCTGAAGTCTTCTTAAAACCCGTCAATAGTGTAACTTAACTAGTAAAAAAAGGTCTGCCTTGAGTATTTTGCTTTTAAGAACTATCTGTATGGGATCAAATTGACAACAGCAACTGGAAAGATTAGATAGGAACCTTAGGGGACAGTCAGTTTATGTTGAGGAGGGAGGAACAACTGGGAAACGGAGGGTGCGAATGGTTGCACAGCTCGAAGAATGTAATCAATGTCACTGAACGGTACACGTAGAAACTTGAACTGCTGTACGTTTTGCTGTGTATATTCTCAACAACAACAACAAACTAAATAAGATTTAGGAAAAAAATGAACTGTACTTGGGAATCAGCAGTAAAAAGAGAAGGCAAATCGAGCTTGATTGTAGTAGTTCTTTTATGACATGTGATATATCAAAACCGCATTACAGTGTTGTTCCAATCTGTCCGTATAAACAAATACCAGTTGCTTATAGCTGAATGAAAATGCCAAGTGGGAATTTCTTTTGTCATGGGATGTTCATTGTCTTAGGCGAATGCAGGAGGATTTTCTATTTGTATCACAATACCGTTTCTCTCCCTCTCCGATCATGCCTAGTTGCCCAGTATAGCTCCCACCTAGTAAACAAAATGTTTGCCCAAGATAAATAATTCTTTGCTTATTTGTGGTCCTTGTTGGTGGTGGTAAGTTAATACTTCACTTTTCAGGGTTCCTTTGAGGGTATGTTCTAAAATTTAGTGCATTCCAAGAAGTACTTATTAGAATCCATTACTTTGTGTTGTATAAGGTTTCTTTAGACTCGGTCATGGGGTGGCGAAGGGGAAGCCAGGAAGTGTTTTTGTCCAGTTGGTAAAACAGGGAAGTTTCAGGTAAGATAGTATAAGTAGAGAGGGGAGGACACTGGTGTTTTATTGAGCAGCTGCTGTATGTCACATTGCCTCTCCTGGGTGATCTAAATCAGTGGCTCTGGACTGGAGGTGATTTTGTCCCCTAGGGGACATTTGGCCCTGGGCGCGCAGTGGTTAAGCGCTTGGTTGCTAACCTTTAAGTTTCTTGGGTCGAACCTACCAGCTGCTCTGTGGCAGAAAAGACCTGTCAATCTGCTTCTGTAAAGATTTACAGCTTTGGAAACCCTATGGGGCAGTTCTACTCTGTCCTATAGGGTCGCCAGGAGTCAGAACCGACTCGATGGCAACAGGTTTGGTGTTTTGGTTTTTTTGGAGACATTTTTGGTTGTCACAACTGGGGAGGTGCTCCTGGCATCTAGTGGATAAAGGCTAGGGCAGCCTGCATAACAATTATCTAGCCCAAATGTCGGTAGTGCTGAAGTTGAGAAACCCAGATCTAAATAATCTGCATCTTTCTGATGGGGAGCATTTTATCCTTATGTTTTACAGATGAGGAACACGAGGCTGTGACTCGGTCCCTGGTCCATCTTGCCTAGAGGTTGAGCTTTTTCCATTGCTCATCCGTTATTGCAAAATTTCCAGGCCTGGTCTGCGTGCGCATCCGCACACATGCCTGACTCAGCTTTCTCTTGTCCTCCATGGGTGAGATTGAATGTGTCCAGGTTTTATGATACAGCATGATGGTAGAGTAACAGTACCCAGTGTCCTCTGTGGACTCAGCCTAAAGGCCAGCGCTTGTCCCATAGTCGGAGTTACCACGCTGGTGGCACAGAGGTTAAAGCACTCAACTGCTAACCAGAAGGTCGGTGATTCAAACCCACCAGCCGCTCCTAGGGAGAAAGATGTGGCAGTCTGCTTCCGTAAGGATTTACAGCCTTGGAAACCCTATGGAGCAGTTCTGCTCTGTCCTGTAGGGTCGCTATGAGTTGGGATTGACTCGACAGCCGTGGTTTCGGTTTGGTTTAATCTTAACTTAGTAATCTGTGAGAAGGCTCCTGCTGAGAGAACAAAGATGAAGGATTTGTGATTGTAATGTGGCAAGAGCACAGTTTTATTTTATGACTGAGGGTTTTAGATGACAGATGTATGATAAAATCAGTTCTAAAGGAATGTCTCTGGATTATAAGGGGACATTAGTGAGTTGAATATTACTTTTGAAAGCTGTCTAATTTAGTCTATATGTTTCATACTTGAACCTGAAAGTTTAAGCTATGTCGTCAGTATTTACCTATGAGACACAGAATTCCTGCTCGGAAAGCATCGTGTCATGAAAAAATGCTTTTGTAGTACTGAAAATTACCACTAGAGGGTAGCAAAACCCCATATTTCTCCCTCATTTGGTGGCTTTCATCTGATACCTAAGTATAACTTTTTTCTTTTTCAGGTCCAGATATTTGGAAGTTTTAAAACTGGCCTGTATTTACCTACTAGTTGGTACGTTTAAGAAGCTTTCAAGGGATTGTACATTTTACTAGAGTGTCTTCATATTGACTGTTGAATGTATAAAAGTAGAAACAAAACAACCATGCTTATGAAACAAAAATTCCTTTACCTGTATTATTATTTGGATTACCTGGAAGCAGACTACAGCTTCAGATCATCTTCCCAAGACTTGGATGATACAGATGGACATAAGCGGGAGCGTGTGGCCGTGGAACTTGTTGGGCACTTAACTTCCGTAACTGGCTGCACTGCAGAGAGCTGTCCCGCTCCGCAGCTCACCCCGTTAGCACAGATGTTAGTGTCGCACCTTGGTAAGACACCCGTCTATAGTGTACAGCTGGGGATACTCCGCAGCGCGAGGTCCACCCCCGAAACTGCGGCCCCCGGATGCTCTGTTAACCCGGAACTGAAACCGTTCCTGAAGCCCACTCTTCAGACCAAGATTAGACAGGACTATAGAACAAAAAGTAATACACGGGAAGAATATGCTTCTTAGTTCAAGCAGATACTCCAGACCAAATGGGCGGCATCTGTTCGGAGGCAGGATGAGAAGGCAGGAAGGGACAGGAACTGGCTGAATGGTCACAGGGAACCCGGAGTGGAAAGGGGGCGTGTGCTATCACATTGTGGGGATTTCAGTTAATGTCACAAAACAATATGTATATAAATTTTTGTATGAGAAATTAACTTAAGCTGTAAACTTTCACCTAAAGCACAATTAAAAAAAAAAAAGAAAGAAAGGAACGCATACTACTAGATCCTGTTCCATCATCCTGATCCAGAAATCAGAAATTTGGGTACAAAACTCTCCTCTGAGGAAGGTCTGGATCTAAGGATGGGAGCCCTGGTGGTGCAGTGGTTATGTGCTCAGCTGCTAACCGAAAGATTGGCGGTTCGAACCCACCAGCTCCTCTGCAGGAAAAAGATGTGACATTCTGCTCCCGTAAAGATTCACAGCCTTAGAAACCCAATGGGCAGTTCTACTCTGTCCTGTAGGGTCACTATGAGTTGGAACCAACTCGAGGCAATGGGTTTTTAGGTTTTATTCATATTTTGAGTCTTCTCAAATGAGGGCTACCTTGACTCATATCCTGGGAGAATCCCCTTGTAGGAATGGTGACAATTCCCGTAGGGGTGAATACTCGGTCTTTAAGAAGGAAAAACATTCCATCTCATGACTTGATTTGCTTTCCTTCACTCTTTTTTTTTTTTTAAGCTATGTTGAAGTGGATGGATCCTAGCAATTTCCATTCTTCGCACTGCTGTCCTTGGCCCCCAAAGCCATAAAATGTTCAACTTGGATTTCATTAATATTTTTCTTTGTTTAGGTTCTGAGCTTCAGCAAAACCCTAAGAGTCACTCTTTCTAAAAAATTTAAGTAAATTTTATGAACAGGTAGTATATTCACATAGTTCAGGTTTGAAAAAGCACAAAAATAATTAGGTGAAAAATTTCCATCATCCCACCTCTGTATCCACCCCCCGACCCTGACATCAAATCAATTCCAACTTGTAGTAACCCTATAGGACAAAGTAGAGCTGCCCTATAGGGTTTCCAAGGAGCAGCTAGTGGATTTGAACTGCTAACCTTTTGGTTAGCAGCCAAGCTTTTAACCACTGTGCCACCAGGGCTCTCTCTTTAGAGGAAGCCACTGTTACCAATTTTTCAAATA
The DNA here is from genome assembly GCF_000243295.1 of Trichechus manatus latirostris. Classification (NCBI taxonomy): domain Eukaryota; kingdom Metazoa; phylum Chordata; class Mammalia; order Sirenia; family Trichechidae; genus Trichechus; species Trichechus manatus. The sequence continues at coordinate 18,068,013 of NW_004443950.1, read as the reverse complement.
TCCTTCCAGAGAGATTCTATGCATGTAAAAGGCAGTGTGTGTGTGTGTCTGTCTGTGTCTGTGTGTGTG
>NW_004443950.1:18042935-18067844 GCF_000243295.1 Trichechus manatus latirostris | reverse complement strand
GTGTGTGTGTGTGTGTGTCTGCGTGTGTGTGTCTGTGTGTGTGTGTCTGTGTGTGTGTGTGTGTCTGTGTGTGTGTTCTTCCTTTTCTACACAAATGTTAGCATACTAGAAACACTGCATCTTGTTTTTCAGACAACAATATTTTTAAGTCACAATCTTTAGTATCAGAAACCTTGATGAAAAGGAAACATGAACGCGTCCTTTCTGCGGTTTTACTCCTGTTTATTCCCTGAGGCCTGAATTCTGAGAACTGACTGGGAGGAGGAGGCGTTAAAAGCAACACCTCCCACTCCCCCCCACCCCGGGGAAAAAAGAGTTATCACCAACACATTTAGTCTTCTCTGGGCAGGGTGGGATGTAGGTTTTTATTGCGCTAATTTGAAGTCTGTAAGCTTGAATGTAGACTAAAACAAGTACACTTTCTTCTTCAAACAGTTTTCATGTCTTCTGTGTTCAGTGCCATCCATCTTGTGGTATTTGGGAAGTGGGAGAACCTGCCCCCGGGACCTTGGAAGAAGCTCTTTGGAAACATAAAATTACAGATGACATTTCTGTGAAAGTTCTAGACAAAGCAGCCAGCAGTTCTTTAGTGTTTCATCTTAAAATCGCTAGTTATTTACCCATGAAGCTTATAAAATTAAAGTTTGATTTTGGGAACACAGTTGGATTGTGAGTGAATGATTCTTTCGTTTTTGTTGATTTCACAGTGCTTGTACCTAAGTTTTGTTTGTGAAACAAATTAACTTGTTCTGGTTATGCATTTCTTTAAAAACTAATACTCGATTTTATTACACACAACACTCATTGCAGAGATTTTTTAAAAATATAAAACAGTATAAATAAAATTAATGTATTTCTATTAAACAGTTTATAGTGACACAGAAGATACTGCTATTCTATTCTATTTCGTGTTTGTGAAAAATCGTGTATAATTGAGATTTTGAAAATAAAGCCAGATTTTAACCATATCTGGAATGACCATTGAAGAACCTTCATGGAAACTCATTATAGAAATAAATACATCTATTTTAGAAGCTTGGAGTTTTGCATATTAGGTTTTCTTATAGCAAAACACAAGTATTGTTTTTTATGAAAAGCTGTTATTTTGGAGACTCAGTTCCTAACACAGATTTTGCTGGCCTGCGTTTTCTAATGCACGTGGCAAATAGAGCATTTTTTTTTAAAAAAAAAGAATTCCTGATATCTCATAGAAATCATGCTATCATTTTTTGTTTCAAGGTAAATCTTACACTTTATCTTCTCTTGTTAGAATGCTTTTTTTGGCTGTTTGCAAAACTGACCAGTAATGCAAATGGGTGATGGTGTCTGACTTAGATTTGAGTGGTTTGGTGATATGAAGTATTTAGTGTGTGGGATTTGTATTTCTTGACCTTCAACTGAGTTTGAAACAGTGTTTTTTCCAAAGTATATGAAGTTGAGAAAGGTTTTTGTTACCTGATTTTAAAATCTTCAGTTAATAGAGATTATACTGTTTTTGAGGTTAAATGTTAACTAATGTAAGATGTCTGTGGAAGACCAAGTTAACTGGGGTGGGTGGTATTCAGAGCGCTCAACGTTTCTAAGCCCTCATGAGGAGGTCTAGCCCTCAAGTCTAGTAATTTTTTATCCCGTTTTCATCCTTTAATTTAGTTAAAGTGTTTTCATTTTACTGTTCTGTTTCTAGGTAGCTATTATTAAGGTAACAGATTCTTTTACTGAAGTGAAAGTTGATATCAGCTTTAATGTACAGAACGATGTGAGAGCTGCTGACCTGTCAAAGACTTTACCAAGGACCAAGGTCAGAGAACTTGCAGTGTTTATCTGGTGGAACGATCAGAAATGTGATTTTGTTCTGAGATTCTGTTGTGGTGGTGTTCTGGTATAGTTCGCTTAACTATTTTTATTTGCATGTTGCTGACAAATGCTTCTTACTTTTCCATGCAGTAGTTTACTTTCCTGGAAACTGCTTGTAATAATCAGTAATTAATTTATAATGTGATGTTGAGTGAGAATGAAGGGTTGAAGAAGATTTCTAAGAAGTCCTCTGTTCTAGATCCTTCCTCTTAAGAAGATAAGGCCTGAAATCATGCCACATGGTTGGTTCTTCTCTGTTTTTAATCTCAAAGAGTTCAGGCTTAAGAACCTCCCTTGGGGTCTTAAAAACTTGTTTGCAACCATCTAAGATGCATCAATTGGTCCCAACCCACTTGGAGCAAAGGAGAATGAAGAACACTAAAGACAAAAGGAAAATATTAGCCAAAGAGGCTAAAGGTCCACATAAACCAGACAGTCTACCAGCGTGAGACCAGAAGAACTAGATGGTGCCCGGCTGCCACCAATGACCGCCCTGACCGGGAACACAACAGAGAGTCCTGGATGGAGCGGGAGAAAAGTACAGAACGGAACTCAAATTCATGTAAAAAGACCAGACTTAATGGTCTGACAGAGACTGGAGGAACCCTCAAAACTATGGCCCCTGGATGCTTTGTTAACCCAGAACTGAAACCATTCCTGAAGCCCACTCTTCAGACAAAGATTAAACAGGACTATAAAACAAAAAATAATGCACGTGAGGAGTGTGCTTCTTAGTTCAATCAGATACACGAGACCAAATGGGCAGCTCCCGACCGGAGGCAGGATGAGAAGGCAGGAAGGGACAGGAACTGGTTGAATGGACGCAGGGAAACCGGGGTGGAAACGGGGAGTGTGCTATCACATTGTGGGGATTGCACCTAATGTCACAAAACAATATGTGTATAAATTTTTTTATGAGAAATTAACGTGAGCTGTAAACTTTCACCTAAAGTACAATTAAAAAATGAAAAATGAAAAGAACCTCCCTTGGGAGCCTTTTCTAGATTTTAATCCCTAAATCACCTACCTGCAAAATGGCTCCTGCTGGTTTCCTTGCTTTTATCTTGATGCCATTTAAATCTGTTTCTAATTGTTCTGTTTTCTTCCAAGATAGGGAAGAATTTGCCTACATCATCTTCACAACATTTCACATACTTAGAGACAGTTGTCAGTCTTTTCCCCCTAAAATAAAAATGTTAACTGCTCTGGCTTATGTAAAATATCTTTTCTACCAATTTACAATCTTTTTTCTTTAGCAGTGCTACAGTTTCTCTCTCTTTTTTTAATAAGAAAAAATTTTAATTACTGTGTTGTAAACGTTATATTCTCATTGTATTAATGTGCAGAGTACAGAAAATCAGGAAAAGAAAAGAAATATCCATAAGCCCACTCTTTTGGTGGTGTTATGTGTGTGTATAAATTTTCTTTTTCCCAGGAAAGAAACATTTTTTAATTGAAAATAATAGGCTTGATAAAAAATTTGACAATAAAAAGGGATATTAAAAAGATAGTCACCCCCACACTTGGATGCTTACATCAACTTTCTAGATTTAACCACCATCAACATTTAAAAAAATTTTTGGCTTGTCTATTTATCCTTGTTTTGAAATTTTTAAGCACAAAAAGAATAGCACACTAAACACACGTTGTCTTGTTAGTTCTGACTCATGGTGACCCCATGTGTGCAGAGAAGAACTGCACTTCATAGGGTTTTCAAGGCTGTGACCTTTCAGAAGCAGATCATCAGGCTTGTCTTCCGAGGTGCTTTTGGGTGGGTTTGAACTACCAACCTTTTGGCTATAGTCGAGCACTTAACCGTTTGTGCCACCCAGGGACTCCTGCATGTTATCTTATACCTTCTTTTTTTAACTTAATATTTTGGAGGCTTTTTTGTATAGGCACATACAGGTTTACTTCATTCTTTTCATTGGCTACACAGTAGTCCTTTCTAAGGATGGGTGTATCATAATTTATTTAGAAGTTCCCCACTGATAAACACTTAGGCTGTTTCTGGTGTTTTTGCTATTACAAAAAACCGCTTTGGTGAACATCTTTCCATACCTGCATTTATCTTTACACTTGCAAAAATACAGGAAGATTCCTGGAAGTGGAATTTCTGGGTCAAAGGGTATATGCAGATAGAATTCTGCTCAACATTTGCCTAATTGTCCTATAAGAGACTATATCTGTTCTGACTTCAATATAATGTTTAAAAATGCTTGTTTCTCCATACTTTTGTTGTTCTTTCCCATGCTTGCTTACTTTGACATAACTTGGAAAAGTGTAAACTTTTTTCTTTCTTATGGAAGCAGTATATGTTCACTGGAGGAAATCTAGAAAACGTAGATAAGTGTAAAGAAGAGAACAGAAATAGCTAGTAATTTCACCACCCTGGTTAATGGCCGGTAAGACTTCTTTCTAGATGCTTGCATCTGTGTTCTTTAGTTCAGCGATCCTGGCCTCGGGCCTGGCTTGTAGTGAGAGCTGAAAGAACATGTATGAGCAAAAGACGGACTCACCTTTGCCAGCTCTGCTGTGCTCACGAGTATCACTGCCTCGTTCTCTGTAAAACATGGAAGGTCATCTGTATGTGGTCATCTGCCCACGCGGAGGACAGCAGGCGGGCCTGCTCCTGGTCTGGGGCAAAGTAGAATACAGGACCCTGGTCTGCACCACCTAAAAAAAGTGAGTATTTAAAATCCCACTGGTGTAATACTTTAAGGTGTTAGGAGACTTTGTCCTTGTACTGGTCCTATTACCTGTTTACAAATGAGAGTCACGTGGTAATGTTCATCAATGAGTGTCATCAAATAGACACACAATGTTTCCATCCCATAGTGAGTGCTTGGTGTTTTTATTTATGTATATATGTTCTAGGAGGCCTGGTGGTACAATGGTTAAGAGCTCAGCTGCTAAGCAAAAGGTAGCAGTTCAAACCCACCAGCCACTCTGGGGGAGAAGGATGTAGATTTATGTATGTATGTCCTAGATTTTAGATGTAAGGGAGAAAACCCTCAGTTACTTATAGCTTACTTTTAAAATAGAAAATTAGGTCTGTTGCATATCTCCACCACATTTATTTTGTAATGTAAGGACCTTTTAATGCCAAGAGCTATTACTAATATGGGAATTCATCAACAATACAATTTTCTTTTTCAGAAATATTCTGTATTACCATACTTGGTTTTAGTACTGAAACAATTCTTATTACCAAACCAAAAAAACCAAACCCGTTGCCGTTGAGTCGATTCTGACTCATAGTGACCGTAGAGGACAGAGTAGAACTGCCCCTTAGGGTTTCCAAGGAGTGGCTGGTGGATTCGAACTGCTGACCTTTTGGTTAGCAAGTGAGCTCTTAACCACTGCGCCACGAGGGCTCCAATTCTTCTTACAGAGGGACCTTAATGAGGTATTTACAGGCAGAATTGGTTCTGATAGTCTCTTTTTAGTGGCAGTCAGTTTCCTCCAGGTTAGGTTGTATTACTGTACTATGCCAGGCACACTAGAAAAAAAATTAATTGGGAAATCATTTTGGGAAAAGTTTAAATCTAACTCTAATTGGAATGCTTTTCTTGACTACTTATGGCTTTTCCCTTTAAGTAATTTTTAAAAAAATAATTTAGCAAATAGGTGTTTTAAAATTCTTAAGAAAAATATTTTTGCTTTTAATTCTATATGTTCTAATACTGTTGAGACTTTTCACTGCAAATTTTAACTTGCAAAGGTATGGCTCGCTTTCCATAAATGTAAATAGTATCAATGCCAAAAATAAGATTGTCTTCTAAGCAACTAACCTTGTAAATTTAACTGGAATTGAGACTTGCCGTCTGAGCTAGAAGTCTTAATATCATAAACGAGTATATTTACGTGGCACAATGTTTCCCACAGCCTGATTCTACCCGTGAGTCAGAATGACTTCCCTGATGTGTTGGGCCAAGAGTCACAGCAGCATCCTGCGGCAGCTAGAAGATCCATCCTTAGAAACTGTCCCCACCGGTTTCACACCCAGGGGCTTCAGTGTTTGCTTCAGCAGTGGTACAGCCCACTGTTACCCTGTTAACTGTTGGCTGCTTAGAACACATCATTACCCTTTGGCTGCTATGCTACGCTAAGCTAAAATGATAATAAATATTATTACTTATATAAGTTAGAATGTCATTTATATTTCCTCCCATTTTGATAATTTAGAGAAAATCCAATATGATTTCTTCCTTTTTTCTATTTTTATCACATCCCAGGGAAGATGCTTGCATCTTCAACACAAACTATGATGTTCTCTTAATAGAATTTTTTAAATTATATGGACAACACTTCAGTCATTTAAAGACTGGCATCCGGGTAAAGGATGGTGGTTCGTATGTGGCCAGAGATGCAGTGCAGAAAAATATGCTAGATGGCTACAGGCCATCAGTGCTTCATCCTGAAGAACCTTCACAACCAGGTATTGAAATTAGGTAAATTGGTGAGCATGCAAAGAGAGGGCATTTCATTCATCTTATTGTATTTTGAACTCTTTAGATGAATAATGAAGGAATAACCTCAAGAAGTCCAAGCTGCGCTGAAGACATTGGCAAAAAACAAGGCTCCAGGAATTGGCGGAATACCAACTGAGATGTTTCAACAAATGGATGCAGCGCTGGAAGTGCTCACTCATCTATGTCAAGAAATTTGGAGGACAGCTACCTGGTCAACCAACTGGAAGAGATCCATAGTTATGCCTATTCCAAAGCAAGGTGATCCCATTGAATGCAGAAATTATTGAACAATATCATTAATATCACACGTAAGTAAAATTTTGCTGAAGATCATTCAAAAGCAGCTGCAGCAGTACATCGATAGGGAACTGCCAGAAATTCAAGCTGCATTTAGAAGAGGACGTGCAATGAGAAATATCATTGCTGATGTCAGATGGATCCTGGCTGAAAGCAGAGAATACCAGAAAGATGTTTACCTGTGTTTTATTGACAATGCAAAGGCATTTGACTGTGTGGATCATACCAAATTATGGATAACATTGCAAAGAATGGGAATTCCAGAACACTTAATTGTGCTCATGAGGAACCTATACATAGATCAAGAGGCAGTTGTTCGAACAGAACAAGGGGATACTGTGTGATTTAAAGTCAGGAAAGGTGTACATGAGGGTATCCTTTCACCATACCTATTCAGTCAGCATGCTGAGCAAATAATCCGAGAAGCTGGAATATAAGAAGAAGAACATGGCATCAGGATTGGTGGAAGACTCATTAACAACCTGCATTATGCAGATAACACAACCTTGCTTGTTGAAAGTGAAGGGGACTTGAAGTACTTACTGATGAAGAGCCTTCAGTATGAACTACACCTCAACATAAAGAAGACAAAAATCCTCACAATTGGACCAATAAGCAACATCATGATAAATGGAGAAAAGATTGAAGTGTCAAGGATTTCATTTTACTTGGATCCACAATCAACGCCCATGAAAGCAGCAGTCAAGAAATCAAACAACACATTGCATTGGGCAAATCTGCTGCAAAAGACCTCTTTAAAGTGTTAGAAAGCAAAGATGTCACTTTAAGGACTAAGGTGCATCTGACCCAAGCCATGGTGTTTTCAGTCGTCTCATATGCATGTGAAAGCTACACAATGAATAAGGAAGACAGAAGAAGAATTGAGGCCTTTGAGTTATTGTGCTGGTGAAGAATATTGAATATACCATAGACTGACAAAAGAATGAACAAATTTGCTTTGGAAGAAGTACAGCCTGAGTGCTCCTTAGAAGCGAGGATGGCGAGACTTCATCTCACATACTTTGGACATGTTATCAGGAGGGACCAGTCCCTGGAGAAGGACATCGTGCTTGACCCTCAATGAGATGGATTGACGCAGTGGCTGCAACAGTGGCCTCAAGCATAACAACGATCATTGAGGATGGCACAGGACCGGGCAGTGTTTCGTTCTGTTGTACATAGGGTGGCTATGAGTTGGAACTGACTTGGCAACACCTAACAACAACAACTTCACATTGTAGTCATTGTTTTTCCATCAAAATATTTCATAAACAAACACACAACAGAAAAGCAGCTTACACATTTCTCATTGCGAGTACAATCCATTTGACTCTCAAAAGCAGAGGAGACTAGGTCCTGGGTGGGTTTGTGTGCCTCTGCAGTCTGAGGGCTTCTTTTCGGTGTTCTCATTGCCTGAGATTCCCACTAGTTTGTCAGCTAGGGCTTCAGTGTGATGACTTTGAAGTCACTGGAGGCAGTGAGCAGGGTGACATGTTTCTGGATTCATGAGCAGAAGGGTTCAAGGAGACTGTTTTTCTTTTGAACCACTTCTTGGCTCTTATTTTCGCATAGTCTCCCTGTGCCTTTTCCAACTTGATGTTGGCTTGAAAGTGAACAGACAAGGAAAAGGAATTCCTCCCATATTTTCTTGAAGCTGTTTGCTTGCTTGTATACTAATTTTTCAGGACATTTTTTATTCTGATATAATTATAAAATATTTAGACTCTGCATTGTCAGACTTCAATGGAAATGCTTTAAGTCATTTCCTTTAATGTGTAAAGTCTGAAAGTGAGTCACGAAAGGGAGTTAAGAGGGATGCTAGTTGTCTGGGAGCCCTGTTCTGGCTCATTGAGCTGTCTGAGGACAGAGAGCACATGAACAGTTCTGTGTTTATTCATTCAGCAAATATTTCACTGGGAGCCTACTCTGTGCGGAGGCATAGTCCAAAGGACTCTAAGATTTTTCAGATGGGACACGGCCTTGCTTTTTAGGAGCTCATAATTTAGCAGGGCAAATAGCTGTATAGCTAATAGAAACACAAAAACCAGATGTTTCTAATTTACGTTGGTTTCACTCCTAGGAGAGACCAGACAGCTATTGCTTTTGTTTGCATGACTGTTTATGTATAGGCTAGTCCTTGCGGGGCCAAAATACGTTTTAGGCAGCTTATATGCCATAGTAAAGTACTGATTGCATGCCAGACGTGTTCAGAGACTGGGGAGTGCTGAGGACAACTGATAACCCAGCTTCTGGATGCAGCTCTCAGGGATAGCTGTTACCCCTGCTGGAGGCTGGAATTTTGTTTTATAAATGAAGACGTTTGTGCACATTTAGTTCAAATGAAGCAATGGTCAAGCTTACTTTTTTTCTTTTTTAATTAATAGCTTTTATAACTATTTTATGTGTACATTTCTTTTAAGGTAATGATGCTGGAAGGAGTTCATATGGGGCCATGCAAGTGAAACAGGCCTTGATTATGCCTATGTTGTTTTCAGTCATGCTGTGTCGTCAATAGCGAAGTACTATCCCAACAATGAAACAGAGAGGTAAACGTTTCAGTAAAATCAACCCATTGTGTTCAGACTGGTTGTGGCTTCTGAACTTCAAATTAGTGTAATAATCTCCCTCCCCTACTCTGTCTTTTTTTTAAAAACACATGCAGCATATTAGGTAGAATAATTAGAGTAACAGATGAAAAGTTGCCACATATAGAGATTGGATATCAAAGCAATGGGGCTTGCAGAATAGGCCTGAGCCTTTGTGCAATGGGAGGATTTTTTTAATTCATCAACTGACCGAGTATTAGAGGCTTTCTATGTTGTGTGTGTTTAGTGGGAAGAAACATTTTCCCACCTTTTGCCACTCTTTCAGGAAGTGGTGTTACCTTGATAGTAGATACTCAGCAGTTAGATAAATGTAATAATAATCTATCTGAAGAAAATGAATGAAGCCCTTGGAAAACATAGAAGTAAAACTTCGGTAAACACTCTTCAAACTCCTCATCAGGTCCAGTGTCTTCCTCTTCTGCCACGCAGTCCAGCTGGAGTGATGTAGTAAGTATTAAACACATGGCTTTTCTAAGCCTGTAAGTTCAGGAGTTCTGTTGCTGGGTTAACTCTGTCTAGCGGTATAAGGCTAGCTCATTTGCTTTTTTGTTACTGGGCAATTTGAATGACATTCCTGATTGTACTTTTCCCCAATGCTTTATTATGAAAATTTTCACACAAACAGCAAAGGCAAAAGAATTTTAGTGAACATCCACACACCCACCACTTGATTCCACCATTAACGTTTCACTTGCTTATCATGTACCTGTCTATCCATCCCCTTACTCATTAATTCATTTTATTATCTGATACATTTTAAAGTAAATTGCACACATTAGTACACATACTCCAAAATACTGCAGCTTGCATATCATTAGGTACAGTTCAATAATTGTTTACAGTTCTTTTTTTCTTTGGATATAAAATTGACATGTAAGGAAATGGACAGGAACCCTGGTGGTGCAGTGGTTCTGAACTCAGGCTACTAACCAAAAGATTGGCAGTTCGAATCCACCAGCCACTGCTTGGAAACTTTATGGGGCAGTTCTACTCTGTCCTATAGGGTCGCTATGAGTCAGAAACAACTTGATGGCAATGGATTTGGTTTTTTGGTTTTGGAAATGGACAAATCTTTACACTCACTGATTTTTATCATATGTATATATATGTGTAATCCAAAGCCCTGACAAATACAGAATATTACTATCACCCCAGAGAACTCCCTCATGATCCTTCCTAGTCAAGCAAGCCCCAATCCCACCCTCAAGGACAACCACTGTTATTATTTTCTAATGCGGTAGATTAGTTTTGCCTGTTATAGAATTTCATACAAACAGAATCATATAGTATGTTGTGGAAGGCTTCTTGCACTCAGAATAATGAGCTTCCTGATAGAATTTTTTAAAATTGAGATATAATTTACATAATATAAAATTCACTGTCTTAAAGTGTATTTAGTATAGTCACAATATACTGATTTTTAGTATATTCACAATGTTGTACAACCATCACCACTATCAATTCCAGAACATTCCCATCACCCCCCAAAAAGCTCCATACCTGTTAGCAGTCCCTCTCACCCTCCCCCATCCCCTGGCATCCACTGATCTACTTTCTGTCTCTATCCTGATTGAATTATAAGGGTCAATTACATCTACAGCTGCTTTTCTTTATCAAGGCTAATTTTCAGTTGACTTTAATTGAGATGTAAAACGGGCTTACTCATTATTTGAATTTTGACTTCATTAAGTGTATGACAAAAAGTAATCCAAATATGTAAGGGACATAATTTTATGTTGTTAACGATGACCACGTATCATTATGGAGTAATAAATCCTCAGATGCGGAGTCTCCCTGTGTGCTTTTTTGGTTCCCAGAGCAGTGTTCTGGAGGACAGAATGCTGAGCTCGGTGTCACAGACACATGGGGACAGAAGCAGAGCCAGCCTCAAGAGGTGGAGGATTAGAGACTGACAGTATGCAACTCAGAGATGCTGGTAGGGTGCGAAGGCCCAGGGTAGGGACCTGAGAAGTAGCACAGTCATGGCCCGGAGCAGCCCAGAGCAGGTGGGGCTCAGCCGGTCGTCTCTGGGTTGCCCATGTCTGCATGCTGTTTGTGTGGAGGGACTGCTGATCTGTAAGCACAGACTCTCAGAGACTGAGCCTCTTAAACCAATCATTTTGTGTTCAGCTGAAGACATTGAGCCAGGGACTGGGACCTAGGTTCCCCACTGTTTAGCATGCTCTTTCCATTATACCATAGTTCATTTTCTAGAACTAAAAAGATAAACTTGGACCTCTACGAGCTCCTTCAAGACTGATTGACAAGCTCAGATGTGGGCAGTGGATTTGACAATGAACAAACACCCTCTGACAAAGTAAGTCGCTTTAAATGTTTGGAGGAAAATTTTTCTTAAGCAGTTGATTTTGTGAGTATCTCAGTGTGCTTCCTTTAACTTCCAGATATTTAAATTTAGTCCAAAGTGTACTTAGCTGAAATTATTTTCCTTTCTTCATTAAATATCTAGAGTATAAATATGTCATTTTATAACTCATGTAACTTCTGTTAGGATTCTGATGTGACACCATGCAAAACCCCGAAACAGCTGCTCTGCTGTCTGTCCACTGGGAACCGAGTAGGGTCACAAGATGTGGCCTTGGAGTGCTCTCAGGCCGTCGGGAAAATGCAGAGCACCCAAGCCACTAACCCATCCAACAGCACCATCAGTGGGATTTGTGTTTTTAATTGTTAGCATTTAACATAAAATATTTAGAATTCTTATATGTGAATAACACACATGATGAGTTTGAAGAAAACTCTAGGTCAAAGGTCAAGCCTGCTTTGCTCTGAGAGGTTCCAAAGCATGAGAGTGCTTCCAGTAACAGGATGTCCTGAGCATCTTTATGAGACACGTTTGTAACATAAGCCTTGGTGGGACTCTAGAGGCCGGCCCTTTATGATGCCCCGGCCAACCTGCCTTATTACAGATTGGGCATCAAAAATCACATCAAGCTATAGAAAGGCCTCAATTATGCTTGAAATAGACACACATGAAGTTTTTGCATGACTTCATGGCAGTTTCGTGCATTTCTGGGATAATGTGTCCTTTTTTCTATTTTACTATTCGATACCTAGCTGTCTGTGTTGATGTGATCAGGCAACTGTCAGTCATGGTCACTTAATTATCTTTAGCTTGGACTTAACAGGCTACAGAGATCATGAGTAACGATCATGAGTCATGAATGGGAATGAGGGGAAGAAGCCATTTGATAGAGGGCTTTGCCTAAGGCCATCTCACCTCTTGGAGCCCAGCGTGGACCCGGGGCACAGGCCTCTTTCTTGGCAGTAGGGATAAGTGAGTCGCTGTGTGTCTGACTTGACTTGCAGAATCCACCTTACATATACAGCCTTAGTCATGTACACCAAACCCAGACACAATGAGAAGTAGCAATTAAAGTGACAGGGCCGACAAGAGACTGGTGTCAGGAGAAAACTCCAGGAGCCACCAGCTGTGGTGACCACGAGCTAATGGCGCACCTGCACGCCGTAGCGGCACACCTGCACGCCCTAGGGGCCCACCTGCTCCCCCTAGCGTCACACCTGCATGGGCCCACCTGCACCCCAGAGCGACATACCTGCACCCCCTCGCAGCACTTTCAGAAGGGCTGTTCATTGTGGGCGTATCAGTCAATAGGTTCCTTGAGAAAAGGTTCACATGCTGTATACTCTGTTAAGAAGGCGAGATAGCGGCCTATGTTTTTCAAGATTTCCATGAAAAATAATGTAGAAGTGTTAGAGCTTAAGCGAGTGAACTTCATTTATCACAGAAGTTGTATCTGCGCGTAACATCTTTGTCTGCCTGCTGATAAATCAGTGCTCGGTACAGTAACTTCCTGGCCAGCATGTTCCTGGTTCTGAAAGTGCCCCTGAATTCAGGCCTTAGAAGCGTGCTTGGTTTTCTCTGCCACACTGATGGCTTGTTGACTGCTTTCCTTTCTGCAGCCTGGGTCAGCAGAGCTCTTTCGTTCTTCCAGCAAAGGCTTCGGTACAACTCAAACCAGCCATGGTCCCTTGATGACAGACAGACAGCGTCAAGGCAAATCCAGTAATCGTATATCCATGGCAGAAAGGGGAAGACAGGTGGGATGCCCCTCCCAGACCTGCGCAGATAGTCAGCATTGTAGGGTGGGCTGTCTTCTATGTGCAGTGATCTCATGCTCAGGACAGTTGGATAGGGAGTCCTGGGAAACATTTGGGAGCCTTACACTGTTCAGACGTTGATTTAGCAGCTGTGTTTTTTCCCACCTCACCACGGAATGAATCACGGAGGCTGACAACCGCAAAAGCGAAGAACCAAAAAACCCAGCACCGTTGAGTGGATTCCAACTCTAGCGACCCTAGAGGACAGAGTAGAACTGCCCCATAGGGTGTCCAAGGCTGTAAATCTTTAGAGAAGCACACTGCCACACCTTCCTCCCGTGCAGCCACTGGGGGGTTCGAATCACAGACCTTCTGGTTGGCAGCCGAGTGCTTTAACCACTGTGCCACCAGGGCTCCCTCGCAAAAGCGAAAAGCAAGCAGAAAAGGGGGGGGAAGACTGCTCATTTGACAAGTCATACGCTACAACAGGGTCATTTTAAGATTTAAAGCTTGAATGTAAAATAAATGTATTTCTCATTGGCTTTGTGCAGTTACAGGGAATAGTATTCAGTGTAGGCAGTGTGACAGAAACAGAAAACAGCTTCAGAGGATGGGGTGGGAAAGAAAAACAAAGGTGTCTTCTAGGAAGTCAGAGTTCAAAGGGGAAAGTGATCTGTGCTTGTTTCTGTTTAGCTTTGTTTTACTTTTGCATACATATTTACCATGTTATTGTATGTGTATACAGAAGACCATATAGGAAATTGATATTTGTAAGAGTGGATTTGTTAGGACTTTTTACATAACATTCCTATTTAAATTGTAAACAGATTTTTTTCTCAGGATTAGCTTGAAAAATAATCTGAATTGTCATCTTAACATCCATATATAAGGAAATGATTAATTCTATGACTCAATTGGTTTTCCTCAGCGTTGGAATGACTTAATAGAACTCTTGTGACCTGCTGTAAATTTTTTTCCTTTCCAAAGAAAAGGTTTATGGTGGCAAATGTCATTTATTTTATTTTATAAAAAACAAGACGGAACACGTCCTACGTACTTAGCGCAAACCCTGAAAAACCCATCAGCTCTGAGAATTAACTTGTGACTGCTGTCTATGGTGCTGTTGTCTCGGGCAGTCACGTGGCTTTGTATCTGTATCCTTGGCAGAGTCTTTTCTTCTTTCCTCCTAATAAACAAAACCAAACCAAACAAAAAATGCCTGCATCTCATCCCTTTCCTGCTGCAGTGACACCTCAGCTCCCCGAGACGTTGGCATGGGCCCCTCCAGCCTGGTGTGCTGCCTGTGCTTGTCCGCCTCACCTTTTAATCTTTTTCAAATTCACGCTTAACCACTGTGGGAGAGGATAACTGTAAACAGCTTTAATTAACTCATACTTACAAAAAATGATTTTCTAATACGCCACCTTATGGTTTCGGTATTTGTCATGGATTGGATAGTGGCCGCCAAAGATATGCGTCAACTTGGCTAGGCCATGATTCCCAGTATTATGTGGTTGTCCTCCATTTTGTGATCTGATGTAATTGCCCTGTGTGTTGTGAATCCTAATCTCTGCCTGTGGTTAATGAGGCAAGATTAGGTTATGTTAAAGAGGATTAGGGTGGGATGCAACACCCTTTCTCAGGTCACAGCCCTGATCTAAGGAGACAGAAGCAAGCAGAGAGATAGAGACCCCATTAAACCCAAGTAAGAAGAGCCAGGAGCTCGTCCCTTTGGATCTGGGGTCCCTGTGCTGAGAAACTTCTAGATTAGGGGAAGATTGATGACAATGACCCTCCTCCAGAGCTGACAGAGAGAGAAAGCCTTCCCCTGGACCTGGCACCCTGAATTCGGATGTCTAGCCTCTGAAACTGTGAGAGAATAAATTTCTGTTTGTTAAAGCCACCCACGTGTGGTATTTCTGTTATAGCAGCACTAGATAACTAAGATAGTATTATTTATCTTTAAAAATTAAATGGTCTTTGATAATGGATCTATTTTGTATTGCCTTATGAAGACCAAATACTTCTTGTCATCCCATTCTTTATCCTCTCCTATGGAATTTTTATCTCCAGTTAAAACTTTTTTAAACATTGACTTGTTTCAAGCATAGTGTAGATTTTGGTCATGGCCAGCTTTGAGTGCAAATGAGATGTATAATTCTGTTATTCATCACATATTGAGTTTGAAACTCAGTTGGGAATCTTTGCTATAATAGAATATAAGTGACATTTTCTGAAAATGCTTTCTTTTCAAGGTGAAAGCTCTTACGTTTAGCATCAACGTGTGTGGCTCTGTTAAATACAGCCATCTCCGAGATGAAATTAATATACATATACACACACATATATATTTATTTTACTATTGGTTTTTAGAAATTTCTTTTATATACATTTATGAAATAATAAGACCAATCAGACCATTCATGGACACTTAGTGCAACTTTTTATGAAGAAAATAATGCAAAGTAAGACCAAAACTGATGTCACTGAATTTAACATTTTCAATACGTTCGTATTTTAATTCACAAAAAATGTGTTCTGAAACTGGAAACTCAGAATACTTGTGTAAACTGTGGAAGATTTTAAATGTGATGTTATTTTGACAGTGCTTTAAATTTTAGAGTCACATTTTATTCTGATCAGAATTTGTATCAAGATGCTGAGCTTTGTTGTTTGAAATGAATTTGTTATAATATATTGTGCATCAGCATGCTATTTATTTCCTAGGACTACTGTGAATGTATGGACTTATGTTTACTGCTAAGAGAACAATTTTTTTTAAAAATTTTTATTGTACTTTAAGTGAAAGTTTACAATTCAAGTTAGTCTCTCAGACAAAAATTTATATATACATTGTTTTGTCACCCTAGTTGCTGTTCCTATACTGTGACAGAACACTCTTCCTTTCCACCCCGGATTTCCCGTGTCCATTTAACCACCTCCTGACGCACTCCGCCTTCTCTTCTCGCCTCTGAATAGGAGCTGCCCATTTAGTCTCATGTTATCTCCTTGAGCTAAGAAGCACACTCTTCAGGAGTATCATTTTATGTCCCATAGTCCAGTCTAATCTTCGTCTGAAGAGTTGGCCTTAGGAATGGTTTTAGTTTTGGGCTAACAGAGAGTCCGAGGGCCATGTCTTCTGGGGTCCCTTCAGTCTCAATCAAACCATTAAGTCTGGTCTTTTAACTAGAATTTGAGTTCTGCATCCTGCTTTTCCCCTGCTCCATCAGGGACTTTCTGTTGTGTTCCCTGTCAGGGCAGTCATTGGTGGTAGCTGGGCACCATCTTGTTCTTCTGGTCTCAGGCTGATGACGTCTCTGGTTTATGTGACCGTTTCTGTCTCTTGGGCTAATACTTTCTTTGTGTCTATGGTGTTCTTCATTCTCCTTTACTCCAGGTGGGTTTGGACCAATTGATGCATCTTAGATGGCCGCTCGCTAGCTAGCTTTTAGGACCCCAGATGCCACTCACCAAAGTGGGATGCAGAACATTTTCTTAATAAACTTTGTTATGCCAGTTGACCTAGATGTCCCCTGAAACCATGGTCCCCAGACCCCTGCCCTTGCTACTCTGTCCCTCAAACTGTTTGGTTGTATTCAGGAAACTTCTCAGCTTTGGTTTAGTCCAGTTGTGCTGACTTCTCCTGTAGTGTGTGCTGTCCTTCCCTTCACCTAAGATAATTCTTGACTACTATCTAGTGAATTCCCCTCTCTCTCCCTGTCCACCCTTGTAACCATCAAAGAATGTTTTCTTCTGTGTTTAAACCTTTTCTTGAGTTCCTATAATAGTGGTCTTATACAGTATTTGTTAAGGGAACGATTATTTGTAAAATAATATTAAATCCAGTATTAGCTGCCTGTTTATTTCAGACACTTAATACTTGCAGAGATCCATGTTCCATTGACCACACTGAAGGTTGTTTTCAAGAGTCACCCTCATTGTTGAAAGTAAGTGTACTCTTAGGACACGGGTATTAGTGTTTCCATAAGCATGTGATTATAGTAAGGTGGTGGTAAGGGGAGAATACTCTTCATTCCATGAGGAATCTTAGGTTTTCCTAAATTTATCGGGAAAATAGTTATTCCTGTACTGCCTAAGGTCCTTTTTGGTAAACAGTATCTTTCTAAAACAAAAAACGTGAAGGAGAAATTGAGGTGTATACAGTTCCTCAAATGACCAGCATTGTATTCGTGAATCCTGTGTGGAAGCTGTTCATTTTTCAATCTGAAGTAAAATACTTTCAAGAACTTTTAGTTTGCCTGCTCATTTATTTTGTACATTTCATCTCTGTATTTGACTCCTGTCTTATTTCTTTTTTGAGTTTCAATACTTTTTATAACGCTTTTATGACTATACCAGAAGCATACCATGTAACTATTATAGTCCATCCACATCCGTGAATCATAACCTTCTTTTGCCAGTACTTGTAGAACAGGATTTTACAAATTCTGCCTCACTGTGGTGACATTGCTTTGGCCGTCATGTATGTGTACCTGATCAGTGTCAAAGCACTTTAAAAAGTAATAAAAAAAGAATTACATCCTAGTTTTTAGAGGTGCTCATGGATCAAAGAGGTGTCAGCACAAAACCTGAATGGTTATACTTTGATAATTAAGGTAAATAAATGCATTTTTCCTCTCCAATTTTAAGGTGTTGATGAAGGTGCCTGATTTTTAACGTTTTTGCTGTGTTTGGAGATGTTGCATTCAGTTTTCAAATCTAGCTCTGGTCTATGGGATCTACGGTTTTTATATGTAGTTGCCCTCCCGTTCAACAGTCGATTGTATTATTATTTTTTTGCCCTATTTTGAGTGTTTTTCTCTTTTGCTTGCATTTTGAGACTCTCATTAATATTTGGTTATTTGCTTTGGCTTCAGATATTCCTGAATAAAGTCTTCACAGAGTAAAACACAGGCAGTGGGGAGAACTTTACTTGTCTTTTCCCTGTGGAGTCTTAGATCTCCATGTGTTTTCTTAGTGTTCCCTCCTCACGTAATGGTAGGTGTGAGTTGTGCTTGCCTTAACCTAGGGACTAGCATTCGGCGTTTCCAGAAATGCAGGCGGGTTAGAAGAGAGCGCGGCTGCTGTGAACTGCAGGACCCTGTGGCTGTGGCACGTGTTCATTGCAAAGACCTTCCCAATGATTAGGATGTAGCTGTCAAGGTCGCTCAAGTTGATTCCAACTCATAGTGATCCTATAGGACAGAGTAGAACTGCCCCACTCCAAGAAGTGGCTGGTGGATTCAAACTGCCAGCCTTTATGGTTAGCAGCTATAGCTCTTAACCACTGAGTCACCAGGGCTTCAGAAACTAACAAGCTCTTATGAAATGCCGAGTATTTTTCAGTTTACCTTTGAATAGGGATTCTATAAAGTATTGCTATTTGATGGCACTTTTCTCCTGAACTGAGTTTATTGGGAAAGCTACCCCTGATTTTATATTCTCTTAGGTGGATTTTCATGAGTTGCTTTGATAAATGCTTCATCTTTTGGTATTTTTGCTAGCTTAATGGAAATGTTATAGTGGGCAACATGGTCCTCTGAAACTTAGTGCCCTAGTATTTTCCTGAATTTTACTTCCACTTAAAACATTTTTTTGACCTTAGCAAAACTGATGGAAAAAAATCAGTTGTATTGATCATTCACCACTTGCCTCAAAACTCAATCTTTTTAAGACCCTTCAATAACCACAGTATCAGCAACTAAAACTCCCTCTAAAAATAAGTTATCTGTCTTAAAGTAGAATGAATCATGTCATGGGCAAAGGGAGGGTACTCTGTGAGAAAATCTAATTATCTGGGGCAGAGAAGGCAGATTGTCTCAGTTTTTGTTGGGGGAAGTAAAAAGCAGAGAATGAAAGGTAGCTCTGGGAGATTCCAGGTGGTGATTCCCCTTATCCTTAGCAGATAGCAATGTTTTTTAGGCGATATTTTCCTTGAATTATCTTAGGCTTTCTTAGGCTCTCATTGCGTGAAGGTAGGATTTCTGCTGTAATTTCTGCTCATTGGTGTTCAGAAAAGTCTATTACGAGATGTCCTGTATTTACAAGTTTAGCTCAGAAATGCACGTTCTTTGACTTTTAGCTTGGAAACATTCTCCACCTTCTAAGTAAAATGCTTTATACTTCTTACTGGTCTAAAAAAAGCCATTAAATGACCCAAAGAAACTAATACTCTATGAAACAATCCCTTTGGGAAATAGCATAAGAGTGTGTGTGTGTGTGTGTGTTTTAAAGCAAGTGACTAAATCTTTTTTGAAAACATGGCATTACAGTTTTTGTTACTGAAGAGGAACCCATCCAAAGCACAGATGAGAATAGATGTAAAAATATGGTCAGGCCGACATTAAAAGGAAAAGACAAGGAGAGGGTTATTAAAAGTGTCAAATGGCCTGTTTAAATGGTGTATCAATTCTTAGTTTTGTCTGCAAACCACTTTTGTACTTAAATCATCCCAGCAGGTTACTTCAGGAATGTGGCTTTGCAGGAGCAATCCTTAAAATAGTTGGGAGGGTGGATTACACCATGTGGCTTTGCTTCATAAAATCCAGTCAAGGTTCCACGTGTGGGGCGTGGTAAGTACTCAAGGCATCTCCACAGGAGGACAGAAGGGAAGCAGCAGAGGCAGCACAAGAAAAGCCTGTCTGCAGACAGAGGTGCGTGAGTCAGCTGGGCAGGGCACAGGGGAGGGGCGGAGGGTGCTGGGGATCTGGGCTGGGCCCGCCGAGAAAGTGAAAAGCAGGTGGACGAGTAGGGCATCAGTTTTGTCTCAAAGCCAAATAGTTGTAAAAGCTTGTCCTCCATCCCCTTCCTCCACGTTCCCCCTTTCCTAAGGCAGCCACTTCCAGATTTTGGAGGGGAGTGTTTACTTCTATGTCTCTAAATAATATGCTTCTGTTGCCACTTCTTGATTTTTAATTCTTGAAATTATCTCTTGACTTCCCCGCCACTCCTGAATTCCTTCTGTGCCTCCAAATAGACTTCTACTGAATTTTGTATAGCTCAAAGTCAGTGTTTATGTTGAATGAGTGTGTAAATACCATTCTTCTCGACAGAGCTGTGTAATAAAACAGTTCTTTTTCTTTTTCCGCACAACTTTTTTTTCTTGGAGTTTGTCGGCTTGTTTTTTGTTTTTCAAATTGTCCGTGTACTTCACTAATTCACCCAAAATTCTGCCAATTTTCTAAGTCTTTGCCAATGCTCAGGTGCATCAGATACCTTCTCAGCAGCCTGTCCTGCAGTTCCGACCTGCGGTGTCTGATGCGCGGCTGACCTCCTGGTCTCTCCCTTCCCCTCCACCCCGCCCCTGTTGCAGGTCCTCTTCCCTGTGGCTCATGTTTCCTTTTTTCTTGATAAACTCCCTCCTTTCATTGTTGCCCATCCCCCAGTAGCTTCCTGAAAGAGCGCACAGGCAGTAAATATCTGAAAATGCCTTTTTTCTTTGTGGTCGATTGATAGTTTGGCTGGATATAGAATTCTCGGCTGGAAAACATTTTTCCTTCGGAATTTGAAAGCATTGCTTCATCACTATGTTGTTGTAAGAAGTCTGAAGTCAGTGTGACTTTTTTTTCCTTCTTGAAACTTATTTAGGATCTTCTTGTTGTTCCCAGTGTTTTGCAATGTACCATTTTGTGGGAAATAGGTGGGCCTGTTGTCATCCATTGTACTGGGCCCTCGATGGGATGGGCTCTTCCATCTGGCACTACATGTTGTTTAGTACTGGAAAATCTTGAATTCTTATTTTTATTTTTGTTCCTTCTGTTTTCTCTGGAACTCCATAGTTACTCAGATATCCTGGACTGATCCTCTAATTTCTTATCTCTTCTTCTCTATTTCCCATCTGGCTTTTTTGTTCAGCTTTATCTTCCAACCCTTCTGTTGATTTTTCATATCTGCTATCGTGTTTTTCATTTCTGAGGTCTTCTTTTGTCCTCAGAAGTTCCTTTTTAAAAATAGTACCCTCTTTTGTTTCATGGCTGCAAGGTACTTTTTTGAGTCTCAGAATATTAATAATATAGTTAATTTTATCTCTGTACTGTCTCTTTTAACTTTTTTCTGTGTGTGGGTTTTTTTTTTTTTTCTTATTGTTTTGGACTCTTTTTTTGGGTTAGAAGCTTTCTTCAGACTTCTGGTTGTCTGCACATGTTTAAGAGTTGGGGACTAAAAAGCTGGCAGCAAGCTCTGTGTGAATCAGTGTGGCTTGTCAGCTCCGTGCTTCCCTGGGGTGAGCAGGCTTGATCAGAGATGAGAAGAAGATCTTTAAGACTTGGCTGCTGGGGTTTCCCAGTGAATTACTCTATCTCTAGCCTGGGGGTAGGGCCTGGCTTCCTTTGTCCTGGGAGCTGAGTGGGAGAGAGGGCTGGTAGGAAGGGGTGGGTGTGTGTGTGTTTGTGTGTGAGCTTCATGTATAAATGTACCTTTAAAATCTCCATTTTCAGTTTGGGTAGGCCTGCCCTCAGCTGGGTTTGGTGTTCCTTAGTCTGGACACTCTTTTACTTTTTTCAGAGAACAAACCTCCAGGATCCTGCTGGGCTGAGGAGGGGTAGTTACTCAGCTGAGGCGTGGTGGTGGTTGGGATGGGGGAGACTGGTGCTGTTAACTGCTTCTCAGATTTTCAACCTACCTGTTGCCGTCCAGTCAATCCCGACTCACAGAGACCCTACAGGGACAGAGGAGAACTGTCCCACAGAGTTTCCAAGGAGCGGCTGGTGGATTCGAACTGCCAACCTTTTGGTTAGAAGCTGTAGCTCTTAACCACTGTGCCACCAGGGTTCCTGGCACTTCGTTTCTGTGTTTCTGGAGCTTACCCAGTATAACTGGGATTGATTCTTAGTTTTCCCAGCTGCCAGTTCAGGATTCTCTTTCTTGTATCTGCTTTTCACCTTCCAAACTTGTATTGCTCTCCTCTCATTTTCTCCATTCTCGTGGGCCTTAAATTCTTTTACTGCCCTTTTAGTGTGATTCAGGAGACAGTAGGAGTAGATCATGAGATTAACCCACCATCTTTTCTACTGTTAAATCGGATTGCCAGGGGAGAAAGGTGTAGAAAGAATATACCCTAAGGGTTTAGACTCTGTCATCTCAGAGAGTGGCATGAAGGAGAAGGTAGGAGGACAGTTCTAATTCTCCTTATCTTTGGATTGTTTCATTTTCTGCTGAGAGTACATATCCCTTTCTAATTAAAAATCGTTAGCTGTATTGCCTGCCCACGGTAGTCACTGAGCGGCTGTCTTGTGCCAGGCAGTTCTGGAGGAAGTGAGAGAAAGGAGGAAGCTCCTGGCGGGGAGGCAACAAAGACCATCTGGTTGGCCTAACACTGCCTCATGTAGTGATGAGTGAAGTAGCTGTAACAGGACTAATGATAAGCACCAAGCTTGGGACACTTTCGTGGTGCCCTACTGGCCTGCAGTTCCTGTGGCTGGTAAAGAGAAGGGTCGAGTACGTTGAAATACGCAAGTCTTAGCTTCTGTTGTCCCTGGGTGGTGCAAATGGTTTGCACCCCATTACTAATCTAAAGGTTGGTGGTTCAAACCCACCCAGTGGTACTGAAGAAGAAAGGCCTGGCAATCTGCTTCCATAAAGATTACAGCCAAGAAAGTCCTATGGAACAGTTCTACTCTGTAACACATAGGGTCACCATGGGTCAGACTCGATGGCCATGGGTCGGTTTGTTTTTCGGCTTAGCTTCTGTTGTAGTTAAAATGGCAACTTTTGTGTTACATATATTTCACCACACACACACACAAAAGATTCTCAGTACCCACCCCAGACCTGCTGAACCAGAAACTCGGAGTGGGATCCAGTATCTGGGTTTCAATGAGGCCTCTCGGTGATTCTGTTGCTGACTGACGTTTGAGGACCACTGATCTGAGGACCGAGTCTGCAGTGAGGCAATGCAGTGGAAATGCCCACAGCAGAGGCGGGGATAAGGGGAGCCCTGATGGTGGTAATTAATGGTGAGCGCTGATGCAGGCATCACGTTTCACTCACTGTCTCCATTTCTGTCAAGAGCATTGGTCACAGGCTTGTGTAAGGATGGCACACCAAGGACAGGGTGGCAAGTCTTAGCATTGCTCCCCACCCCCACACACTGTAAAGGGCTGAGGGCTTCTAACGCTCTGCTTTGACAGGCCAGAGCACTGAGGGCAAGCCCCAGCAGGGCCACCCCGTGCCTCCACTCTGTTCTGGCCAGGGCTGACCTTGGTGGGGAGAACACCCACCTCAGAGCTGAGGCACTCGATGTTCTCTAGGCCTTGGGGCAAACAGGTAGGTTTCCTCACTGCCTGGGTTCTGCTGAGGGGGTGGGGCTTCAGGGGTGGGTGGGCACAGTTCAGAAGTTGGGGTCTCATGAGGATCAGGTGTGCCCAACATCTCGGTGCGGCCTTGATGCCCATTTCCCGGGCAGGGAAGTCCCTGAGGCTCACGTCTTCCCTGTGGGCCCTCAGCCTTACTGGGAGGACCACAGGTACGCAGTGGAGCAGCTCCAGCCCAGAGGGCCAGGGCCACTGTGCAGGACCCCAGAGGCTGCGGCAGCCCAGAGGAGGCTTGCTGAGCAAAGGGGTGTAGGTCTCAGCTGGGACGGTCCCACCTGGAAAGGAAATTGGATTTTCACCATCTCAGTTCCCAAGTAGATGGTCTCCGGGTTGGGGTTCCAGGCCTGCAGTGAGGGCAAGGCCAGGACACCCCTAGAGTCTCTTCCTCTAGGGTAAGCTGGGGTGCCTGGCTCCAGGATCCCACCACAATGTTCCAAGTAACCAGGCTTTCCCCATCCTACTTGTCATAAGGATCACCTGGATAATTGTTAAACTACATTACCAGGTAATGGGGGGAGCCCCTGGATTTCACAATTGATAGATAAGGGAGCTGTGGACAGACGGGAAGGGAGAGAGATTCATGAGTCGGAAGCAAGGGTTAAAGCCTCTTTGGCACTTGAGTACCTTCTCTCTGGGCGGTGACTCAGAGGAGCGCTTTCTAGCTCACCTAGCCTGGGTGCCGCAGAGATAGGACAGTTTTACGGCCAGCTCCACGCCCCCCCCCTGGGTCGCAGACGGTGAGTGGGGTCACCATGAGTGGGGTCACGACGAGGTTGCGACACCTACTTTCTGATGCCAGCGAACAACAACGGGCAACAAAGACCCCACGCGCGGGGGCGCACGGTGCGGCTCCCACCACTGCACCCTCCCTGGAGCTTTGGGCCTGAGTGAGAGCAGGGGGACGGACTGAAGCTTCCAGTCCTCGCGGGAGGGCACTAGCCTGTAGTCTGTGGATCCTTCCAGAAATGGGACTTTAGGGAGGGGAAGACCTGGAGCTGAAACAGCTGAAAGAGTTTGCTGGAAAGTATTAACTCTGGGGGTGGGGCTGGGCATAGTGCTTCCAGCCACGTGCGTTACTTGGAGAAAAAAAATTTTTTTTTGAAAGGCTTTGTTTCCTGCTCCCGTTTAAAGGCTGCCGAACCCTCCCTCCCCCAGCAACTTGGGGAGGCGGCCGCTGGACTGGGGACGTTTGCGCTTTTTCAGCAGTTCTGGTGGAAAGCCGCGCGGGGATGGGGCCGGGGCGTGGGGCCCCCGCCAGCCCAGCTCGCCGCGCTCGGGCCCGGGTCT
>NW_004443950.1:18003071-18042815 GCF_000243295.1 Trichechus manatus latirostris | reverse complement strand
GGCCGCAGCGCCCGCGGTCAGTGTGTGAGCGCGCGCGGCGCTGCGGCCCTCGCGGGTGCTCCCGCCGGCTGGGTCCTGGGCCTCCGCTTCTGGGGAGCGTCTGGGTGGGGGTGTCTGTGGGGTCCTCGCTCCGCGCCCGCCGGGCCCCACCCAGACGGAGGGGTGGGTACGGGGTCGGCGCGGTTTCAGCCGCAGCCCCTCTCTCGGCATGCGCTTGCCCGGCCTCGGGGTGCGGGCTCGGCGCTCACAGGCGCGGCATTTGAGCGGGAGGCCGGACGAGTGGTCCCCCAGACGCGCGGGTACGCCTGCCCGGCTCCGCCCCTACCCCAGCCCCAGGGGCGGTCGCCCCCCGCGGAGGTTTGGGTCTGGTCTTTTCAGATGCCTCCTCCCTCGCCCTCTGCCATCCCTGCCCTCCCCGGTAGACACTGCGCGTACAGGCTTCCCGGGCAGATCTCCAGCTGGCAGGAACTCAAGACCAACCCCACTTCCCGGATGACAAGACTGAGATCCTAGAGAGGGACCCGGCTCCGGCCCCTCAACTCCCTGTTACCCTTGGACCCCTCCCTTGGAAAGCCCGTTCCCATGGCAGAGGGGGCTGGTTTGTCAGGTTTCCCAGTCTCGGACAAGCAGGGCCTAGCATGAGCCCCTGGGGCCGACATAGCCTCCTGCTTAGAGTAAGATGAGCGCAAGGGGAGAAGGGGCAGTGAGGGCAAGGCTGGGGGCTTGGGTTGGAAGCAAATACAAGAGCCAGCAGTGAGTGGACCCCTCTCCAGTTAAGGGGGGTAGGTGGAGGGTGAGCAAGGCACTGGCCCCTGCCTTGGGTCCCCTCTGGGGAAAACCTGAAACCTTTCCCAAGAAGGCGGTGGGCAGAGGCGGTAACAGAAGCTGGCAGGGAGAGCTTTTGGAGCCCTTCTCACTGTAGTGGGCCCTGTGTGGTTGACCTGGAGCCCTTCTCGCTGCACTGGGCCCTGTGTGGTTGACCTGTGCCTAGCCTGGCCGGTCGGGGCCTGGCCTGAGGTGTGGGGCCTGAGTATTGCTTGCCCCCCACCTCCAGAGTGTTACTCGCCAGAGGAATGAATGAATGACCACCAAGACTGCAGTGGGTGGGTGGTTGGCTGAAGAGACTTGGTGGGCAGGGGCTTTGGGCCCTGAGACAAGGAGGCTCTGGGGGAAGGGCGCTTGTCTGCTGTGGACCTGTCCGTGGTGGGGGAGGAGAACAGACCCCAGGTCCCATGAGGAGGCCCACAGGAGTGGCTGGCTTAGCCTGGGGAGCCCAGGTGGGCAACCTCCAAGCATGGCGAATCCAGTCCGTTTAGATAGGGTGTCCTTTAGAACAGCGTCCACCAGCGCTGAGGGTTTGGGGTCCTCTTATGAAGGATATTCGTCCCTTGGCAACTGTCCCTCAAGACCCTTGGGATCTGGAGAATGGGTGCACTTGGCCCTTTTGAGGGAGAAAAGCAGGGAGAGTGGGGCTGACTGGGCCCCGCATTGAGTCCTCCAATTTCCAAGGTCCTCCATGGTGTAGAAAGCTCCGCCAGTTCCTTATGTGAGCTGATCCTTCAAGTTAGGCAGGGCTGAATTATCAGCCCCACTTACAGATGAGAAAACTGAGGCCATCAAAGGTTTTGTATAGCAAGTTAGGCGTGAAGTTGGGATTAGGGTCTGGCCTCCTGGTCTTGCCGTCTTGTTCTGATACGGTTCTGGTGGAATGGAGGTTTGAGGAAACATCATTGAGCCTGGTGCCTCCCAGGGGCCTGAGTCTCTAGTGGGCCCGTTCAATCCCCCCAGGGTAAAACACTTCTTACGTATGGGAGACTCCCCAGAGTTGTTCTCTGGAGCTTTGGTCCCCTTACTCTGTAGCTGGACATGAAAGGGTTGCTGATGGGGGGAGGAGGTTTATGATGATTCCGGTGCCCGAATTCAGCAGGGGAGCCTCAAGTGGGCCTGCCCGTGCCTGGGCAGGGGCCGGAGAGACAAGTTAGGTGTGGTTCCTGTCCCCATAAGCCCACTGGCCAAGAGGGGACACAGAGTGGTCCCAACTCGGACCCAAGCACCTCTCCTAGAGGGAGGCAGACGTGGCAGCATGGGTCAGTCTGTACATTGGACGAGGACCCCAAGGGGGACTTTCACTTGGGTGTCTTTGAGGGAGTCCGTTGACAGACCAGTGTTGTCTTTTTTCATGCTTTCTGTATTTTCAGCGTTGTCTACAATGAGGAGGAAAAGCAAAACTTTATTCCTTTTCATTTGTTTTGGTCACTTTTCAAGAGCAGCTATCCAGTTCTGTTGTTTCTGAAATTTGGGATTGGGTTTGAAGGTGAGGTCTGGAGGCTGATGTAAGCTCCTGAATTTAATTGGGTGTCAAATGATGAGGTCCCTGGATTTTGAGATATTTGAGTACAAATTAGCCTCAAAACCTAACAGAACAGCCCGGAACTCAGGCAGAAGGAAGAATCCTAATTGGTCTGTTCTGGAGTTTCTTGGTGGTGGTGTCACTTCTTCCAGTGCGTGTCTGCTTATATCTGTGGCTGATGACCATTGGCGAGTATCTGTCTGGGGTGAGAGCAGCCCCTCTCGTGAGGAACGCAAGGCCAGGGGCCACGGTGGCAAGGTTGTCAGCAGGCTCCAGAGCTGCCCGTTTAGGAGTCAGAGAGTGGTTTTCGGGCTGATGCTGACAGGCCTGGGTTGGAATTGTGGTGGCTCCATGTCCCTGTGGGCTGGACTCCGGGCAGCGGCCCGAGGACCCTCACTGAGGAGGGTATGTGTGTGGGGTCAGCCCACAGGCTCCTCCTCCCCCCAGATACCTGCCCACTCTGTGTGACCCCCGAGTCCTTGTTGCTTTCTGCTGTGAGAACTTGCCCTGTTCCAACCTCCCAGCCTGAACTCTTTTCTTCTGTAAGCCCTTCCCTCCCCTGTGTCCATATCGTGCCCCTCTTGGACAGCTGATCATGGGGCTGCTTTCAGCTCTGATGGTCTGGGGGCTCTTACGACTTCAGGCTCTGGGGCATTTACCTTCCTTGCCTTTTGGACATGTGGGCATTTGGGCCTGGACTGTCACTTTAAGAGGAAGAAAGGAAAGGAGAGTTGCTGGCCCGCAGCCCTCCACGGCCCATTCTGTCCCCCTGTGGAGGGAAGATTCCTCCACACCTGAGCACATTCTTCATCTGGAACTGGCTACATGTGGGGCCTCGGAGGGTGGAGGTGATGAGTATCAGGCTGGGCCAATGCCAGGTGTGGTGAGCTGGCGGCAGGAGGGCCCGCAGGTGCGCAGGAGGCTCCCTCTTCAGCTAATGACCACCTGCTGAGTGAGTGGCTGTGAGCAGAGGGAGCCCCTGTTTTCAGTTAACAAGGGCCATTATTTTGCAAGCTCCCGGGCCTGAAGGACAGGAGCACTGAA
Organism: Trichechus manatus latirostris; assembly: GCF_000243295.1. Classification (NCBI taxonomy): domain Eukaryota; kingdom Metazoa; phylum Chordata; class Mammalia; order Sirenia; family Trichechidae; genus Trichechus; species Trichechus manatus. The sequence goes on along the minus strand of NW_004443950.1, from coordinate 18,039,421 downwards.
CTAGTCCAAGCTGTGTGACGTTAGGCAAGTGCTTCAACCTCTCTGATCCTCAGTTTTCTTATCTATAAAACGAGGGCAGTAAGAATGCTTATCTCAAAGACAAGCAAGGCCAAGGTTCCGGATTAAAGGCGTGAAAGAGACATAACTAAATGTAATATGTGAGCCAGACCGAAAAAAAATTGTTTGAAGGACATTATTGGGACAATTGAGGAAATTGGAATATGGGCTGTAGCTTAAGTATTATATCACTATTAAATGTCCTGATAACTGTTTTTCTTAGGAAATACACACTGAAGTATTTCGGGGTAAAAGGACAGAGGGTAAGCAACCCACTCTCAGATATTATGGATAAAAACATATGAAAGGAGAATGATAAAGAAAACTTAGCAAAATGTTAAAAACTGACAAATCTGGATAAAGGATACAGGAGAGTTCTTTGTACTTGTCTTGCATGTTTACCGATATAAATGAAATGACATTAATTCTCGTAAAACGATTAGAACAGCGCCTGGCCCTCAGGGAACACTAGCTGTTATTTTTACTGTTGCTTTTTATTATCATTATATGGACAAAGTATTTCATCTCATTGACACAGGACCCTGAGAGGCAGGTTCTGTGTCTCTACCGTTCAGATGACAGAACTGAAGCCTAAAGAGGTTAAGTGGTTTGCTCAGCATCGCACAGCCCACCGGTTGCTGATTGGACGGCAGGGGTGCTTCAAATCTATTTGGGACTAATTGTCAACATTTGAAAACCATGAGATTTTATGTAAAAACCCAGATTTCTAGTTTCTTTTGCTAACTCAGAAGGCCTGCAGCCCTGGCCGCATTCCTGCGTGGCACTTACAGGCTGAAGCTCAGCAGTGGCATCTCATACACAGGGCTCTGGCCTCCAGTTTGCCCCACTCCCCACCAGGCCAGCCAGCCTCACTCCCTGATGTCCCTGCCCGGCCTCTGGGGAAGTGGCATTGCACATCTGGTCCCAGGGTGCCAGCCCCCGCCCCAGGCTTGGGTTCTTCCCTTCCCTCATGATGCCCCCTGGGTTTCTCCCTCTGCCCACCTGCTTCTCCACCCAGAGGGTGCTGCTTTGCACTTCGTTTACTCAGCCTATCCTTGGAACACCTACCGTGGGTGTGGGGAGGGGCACGGGGCTGCAGAGGAGGAGGAGACTTTGAGGCTCCAGCTGGCTGTGTCCCCCAATACCCACTCTTCCTCTGTCCCTGCCTGCAGCTATGAGCAGTGCACCCGGCTCCACAGAAGGGTGTAGGGTGGCTTGCAGACCACCCCATGAGGAGGGTGTGAGAGGAACCTCAGCTACACTCTTCGTCTTAGCCTAGTGTATGTGGACACACAGTCATTTCTCGGGGTCTCTGGTTCTTCCTCTGTAAAATGGGGATCTGCCTTCCTCAGAGTGTGGTTGGAAGGATTGGAGGGCCTGAGGCAGGTCAGCCTTGAGCAGGGTCAGCTCGGGCTACGTGGCCATGATGATTGTTTCGTCCACTGCTTGGCCTCTGATGCCCCTGGTTCCCACCAGCTGTGGTGTGGGGCCCTTTGCTCAGGAGGTGCCTGAGAGGCAGAGGAACAGCTGAGCAAAAGCTAGAACGGGGACACGTGCCCCAGGAGATGGACAGGGCGGTGGCTAGGCAGGCATTGCTTCCATGAGCCTGGAGGTGGGCCTGATGGTCTCCATGTCTCAGAGGAGGAAACACTGGGTGAGGATGGCAGGAGGACCTCGGGGAAGCTGAGGCTCAGAGAGGAGACGCGACCCCCAGAGGTCCCACAGCCAGGTAGCCGCAGACTGGAAGCCAGACCTTCTGCCGCCTGGGCCAAAGCTCTCTGAGCTGCGTTCCCGGGAGCAGGAGAACGTCAGTCTGTTTCGTGCTTTTGTTGCTTTTAGCTGCTGCTGAGTCGGCTCAGCCTCATGGTGACCTTATGTGCAACAGAAGGAAATGTTGCCTGGTCCTGCATCCCCCTTGCCATTGTCAGCAGGTTCAAGTCCCTCGGTGTGGCTGTTGTGCCAGTCACCTCACAGAGGGTCTCCCACGCCCTCATTGGCCCTCCGCTTCACCTCATGATGCCTTTCTCTAGCGACTGATCTTCCTGATGACATGTCCAAGGCAAGTGAGTCAGACGGTGGTCTCTTGTGATCCATAAGGCTTTCATTGGCTAATTTTCAGATATAGATCACCAGGCCTTTCTCCCTAGTCTGTCTTAGTCTGAAAGCTCTGCTGAAACCTGTCCACCATGAATGACCCTGCTGATGCTTGAAATACCGATAGCATAGCTTCCGGCACCATAGCAGCACACAAGCCACCATCCAGTACGACCCACTGACAGACAGTGGAGGTTTGTACTTTTAAATGACTTTGAGTTTTTGTTAATTACAGAAGTAATTCACATTTATTATTGAAAAATTAGGAAACATTAGCAACAAGGTGGGGAAAAAAACTTAGAATCTGTACTTTTTGGAATCACCATTAACATTTTGGTGTATGTCCTTGCCGAGTTCTTCTCTGTTTAATATATGGCCAGAAAACAAAATGGAGCATTCACGCTTTCCTTGCTGTCCTCCCAGGAGAGTTCTGTCCTCTTTGCTCCCAGGCTTTGTTTGTGCCATTGTTGGGGGGCAACTCGAGATATTCTCAGACAGTCATGAGGGTCACCCCAGGACTTGATACAAGAGAGGGCCTGGTTGATTTCTCTGTCCCCTATAGCTGGACAGGTAGGTTATTTCCAGTACCTTTGCAGGTACAGCACTGCCGTAAACCCCCACGTGGCTAAGTCTTTGTATCTTGGGGGGATTCTTTCTTCAGGGTCAATTACAATGAGACCCTTTGTCAATTTTGTGGCCACTGCAGACTGTACGCAGGGCTGTAGTAGGGCTGTCTGGGGCGTGGGGGGCCTAGGTGCTGAGAGTTTGTCTCCCTGCAAATTCCTTTGTGGTCAGAGGGTGAGACGGGGAGGGGATCCCAGGGGAGGCCCTGCCAGGAGAGGCGTTAGATGCCGCCACCCAGGCTGGGGCTTGAAGCCTTTAAGCCCCTGTGGGTGAGGTGGGCTGATGGGGGAGGCACCTCTTCCGCTCTGCACTAGTAGGTGATGGCAGAGGCTTGACCCCTGCAGCCTCCTGCTGTTCCTTCCAAGGGGTCCTGGAGGGCACCCAGTGAGGGCCTGGAGTCCTCTTTGCCCACTGGCTCGGAACATGCCCTGGGTGGTTTGTGGGTGTAGGGTGGGGAGCCCTCTCTCTGGAGCCAGACAGTCAGGTTGAGGCTGGCTTTGTGTTATTGGTTCTGAGACCCTGAGGGAACGGCCTCACCCCTCAGGGCCTCAGGTTCCTCATCTGTCAGAGGGGACCCAAGTGACCCCTCGCTGAGTGAGACTCCAACAAGACGGCGGACGCCAGCATGAAAAAGTTAAATGTGTACGAAGGAAGACTTAATAACACAACCACCCCCACCTCCCCGTCCCTCGGCTTTGGCAGTTTTCAACTCTTGGCCAATCTCGAGTCATCTCTACTCCCACACATCTTCCCCTCCAGGCAGAATGTCATTTCAGAGGTAACAGTGTTAGTATATATTGCTAAAAGATAAGGATGCTTTAAAAAATGTTATCACTACACCTTTAAGTATTAGCAATAATTCCCTGACATCAATAACTATCCATTCAGTGTTCAAATTTCCAATGGTTTCATAAACGTCAACACGTTTTTTTAGTTTTTTGGAATCGGCGTCCAAATGAGATTCGCATAGTACGATCTGTTGACATTCATTCCTTCTCTCTGTCTCTTTTCTCCCCCCTCCCTCTCCCCTCTCCCCTTCTCTCTCCCTACACCCCCCTCTATACCTCTACAACCCTTCTCTCCCTCTCCCCTTCTCTCCCTAAACACCCCCCTCTACACCCCTTCCCTCCCTCTCTCCTCCTGCCTCTCTTTTTTCCCCTTTCCCCCTCTGTCCCCCACCTTCTCCTCTCTCCCACCTCTCCCCCTCCCTCCCTTCCATCCCCCTCTGTCTTCCTACCTTCTCCTCTCTCCCTCCTGTCCCCCCTCCTCCTTTTTTCCTCTTCCCCTCTCTCCCTCTCCTTTTCTCTTTTCCCCCATCCCTCCTTGAATCTCCTATAAATTGTATCTAGAGGCTTGATTCAGGTTTGATTTTTTTTTTTTGGGAGATGAGAATACTTGAGAGATACAGGTAGCCCCCTCTTAAGTCGGTTCTGACATAAGTCAAATACCTCTTTTTTTTTTTTTAGTTTTCATTATTATTGCCTTTTATCAGTATCTATAAATCTGATCTTTAAACAGCTACGAGTGGACATCTAAGAATGTTAACTCAGCAAATTACGCACCGCAACTCTGTATGTCGTACATACTCCTAACAGTAAGATGTACAAAAAGAAGAAAAGATGGTGATCAGCATGGTTGTCCTAACTGAAATATGGCGACTGTGTCGTAAGTCGGGGACTGCCTGTAGTACTGTGACCTCCTGCCTGGAGCCACGTGTGTCTGGTCATATCTCTTTTTGCTGTGGCAGTATTGGCAGCCACTGGTGCTCAGTGACTTTAAGGTAGTGTTTTTTTAATGAATATTTTTATTTTATTAAAATTTTGTTGTTGAGGACATACGTGGCACAACACACCAATTCAACAGTTTGCCATTTAGTGGCATTGATGACATTCTTCGAGCTGTAAAACCATTGTCACCCTCCTAATTAACATAAATTTACTGCCCCCTGAGTTTCCTTGAACTGAGAGTGAACATTTGAAGATGATAACATCAGCAGTTACGCACTGCAGCATTGTATGTAGTACATGGTACTAACAGTAAGACGTACAAAAAAACCGCGGTCGTAAGTGTGCTTTTTTTGAGTTGCTTATCAGTTTGATCCCATATAGACTGTTTCTTAAAAGAGTGTAATGCTCAAGTTATGCTTTACTAGTTCAGCTAAACTATTCTTTGGTTTTAAGAAGACTTCAGGGGGTATTTTTGGTTTAAAGATCTCAGGGCAGTAGTTTCAGGGGTTCATCCAACCTTCATGGCTCCACGAAGTCTGGAGTCCAGGAGAATTTGAATTCTCTTCTGCATTTTCCCCCTTTTGATCAGGATTCTTCTATGGAATCTTTGATCAAAATGTTCAGTAGTGGTAGCTGGGCACCATCTAGGTCTTCTGGTCTCATGGCAAAGGAGGCAATTGTTCAAGGAGGCAGTTAGCCACACATTCCATTTCCTCCTCCTATTCTTGACTCTGGTTTGTTTTTCCAGGCAAACAGAGACAAATTGTTGTGCGTTGGATGGCTACTTGCAAACTTTTAAGACCTCACGCACTACTCATCGAACTAGGAGATAGAAGAGAAGCACTAAACATGTTTTTAGGCCAATTAACTGGGATGTCCCATGAAACCATGACCCTAAACCTCCAAACCAAGAAACCAAATCCCATAAGGTTTTTGGTTGTACTTAAGAAGCCTCAGCAGCTACTTTTTTTTTTTCAGTCATTGTTGTAAGTATGTGTATCACACAACTTTTGCCAGTTCACCTTTTTACAGGTTTACTGCTTATTGACAGCGATTATAGTAATTGGCTGTGCAACCCTACCATTAATCAATGTGATATTTCTGTCACCATTAACTCCCTTTTCCCCCTCACTCCTGCCCCTGGTAACCACTAATAAACTTTGTTTTCTGCACATTTGCCTTTTTTTGTCTTTTTATATAAGTGAGGTCATACAGTATTTATCCTTCGTGATTGACTTATTTCACTCAGCATAATGTCTTCCAGCTCCATCTGTATTGTAGAATGTATCAAGACTTCATTTCTCCTGCTGGCTGAGTAGTTTCCATTGTATGCGTGTACCACATTTTGTTCATCCATTCATCTGTTGGTGGGCATTTAGGTTTCCACCTTTTGGCTGTTGTGACTAGTGCTGCAATGAACATTGGTGTACAAGTCTCTGTTTGAGTCTCTCCTTTCAGTTCTTTTGGGTATATACCTAGGAGTGGAATTGCTGGGTCATATGGTAGTTTTATTTTTTGTTTTTTGAGGAAACAACACACTGTTTTCCACAGTGGCTATACCATTTTGCATTCCTACCAGCAGTGGGTAAGGGTTCCAAAAATTTCCCCACATCCTCGTTTGTTTGTTTTTTTCTTAGCCATCCTACCAAAAACCAAACCCATTGCTGTCGAGTCGATTCCAACTCATAGCAACCCTATAGGGTAGAGTAGAACTGCCCCATAGGGTTTCCAAGGAGCAGCTGGTGGATTTACCCTTCTGACCTTTTTGGTCAACCACTCTTAACCACTGTGCTCTTAACCACTGCACCACCAGGGCTCCTAGCCATCCTTGTGGGAATGAAATGATATCTCGTTGTGGTTTTGATTTGCATCTCTCTGATGGCTGATGATGCTGAGCATCTTTTCATGCATTTGGTAGGCTTTTGAATGTCCTCTCGATGAAATGTCTATTGAAGTCCTTTTCCCATTTTATGATTGGGTTATTTGTCTTTTTGTTAAGTTATCGGCAGTTTTATAAATATTTTGGTTATTAGATTCTTGTTGGATATATGGTTTCTGAAGATACTCTCACAGTTGGTAGCTTGTCTTTTCACTTTTTTGGTAAAGTCTTTTGATGAACAAAAGTTTTTAATTTTTATGAGGTCCTGTTTATTTATTTTGTCTTTTGCGTTTGTGCTTTTGTTACTATATCAGATAATCCATCATTGAAAGTTAGAAGGTAGTATTTTTAATGATCATAAAGACCTCCAATTTTCACCTGTTGGAGGTGGTGCTGAATTTGGCATTGAGTGGAAAACTTCCACTTTTGGCCTGCTGTTTTTCCTTAGTCCTGTCTTCGTAGTAGCTGTTTTTTCTCCTTTTATCTTTTAATTACATGGCTAGTGTATTTTAATTAGAGAAAATTGGAAAACAGATATACACAAAAAGACAAACGTTACATTAAAACGGGGCTAATTCTACCTAGTGGTAGCCCCTAAGATTGGGAGTATACCCTTCCAGATTTTCTTGTGTGCAAAAAACCAAACGCACGTCTGCTGTATTCACTGAAAAAGGGATCCCACTGCCTCTGTGAACTGTTTATTTCTCTTCCTCAGCCTCCGTCCCAGGATGGGGGGGTGGGGGGCGTGGTCTTCCTCCCTGCCCCTCTTGCCTGTCAGGGGAAGGAGGTGACCACTAGCGAAGCTCCGCTGCCAGGTTTTTCAAAGGAAATAGGGATTTTTGGTTGGCAGAGCCGTTGCTTCCACATCTGTTCCTGCAGGATTCGCTGCTGTTACTCAACACCCGTGACCCTGGCTGCCTTTTCCTTCTCCAGAGCCCTGGGCTGGGCTGGCAGGGGCTGGGTCCTCGGGGGTCACGGGGCCGGCCCCCTGCCTTTGGCAGGCCTACCACCCACAGGATTGTTCATCGTCACTTTTTCTGGCTTTAGATCTGGGATAAGCAGCAGCTCTTTAGGTTTCTCTGGAGCAGGGGCAGTGGCTTAGGGAAGCTGCGTTTGATGGCAAAGATGGTGTTTATGTAGAACGTGTCTTAATTGAGAGTGGCTTTGGGGCCACCACTGATTGGGCATCAGAAGGCCCTAGTTCTCTCCTGTGTTTTGTACCCAGTTGCATGACCCCAGTGAGCCCCTTTTCTTCTGGTAACCCCAGTTTCCTGCCTGTTGAATGAGGGGGAGAACCAGGGCATCTTCGTATGTTCCCAGCCTGGGGAAGGACAGATTCCCAACATGTCCAGCTGCAGAGAGATGAAGGCTGACGTCGGAGGTGAGTCGGAGTATTGGAATGCCCCCCCTCCCCCTTAGCGTGAAAAGCCCATCTGGGAGGAGGGTGAGTGACGGGGCCACAAGGCTGTGTCTGCTCCCTGCTCAGCGAGGCACTCTCCACCGGGATCAGCCTCCTGGCCCAGAGCATGAAAGAGCTGAGGGCCTGCTCTGTGCTCCGAGAGGGGTGAGTCCGCCTCTGGGGAGCTGAGCTGGGAGGGAGGCTCATACTGCTGGCCTCACTGAGTGGGTTCCGTGTTTATGCTCTTTGTTCTCGTTGGGAGAATCTGGGTACGGATCAGTTTGGTGGAAAGGTCATGAGAGCTTCTTGAGTGCCTGGTGCAGGGGAGGGTTATCGTTGCCCTCTGGAGGTGGGTGTGCTGGAGTAGATGTAAACCCTCGGTCACTCCTGGCAGGCAGGGTTGCTATGGAAGAGTTAGTCCAGACTCTCTCAGCTGCAAATGCCAGAAACCCTACGCACACCAAAATGTGGAGAAGGTTTAATGGTTTCTGTAAGTAAAAGTCTAGAGGGCAATTTGGTATGGATTCAGGCATGGCTAGATCTAGGGGCTCAAGTGGTGTCATGAAAACTCTGCTTCTCTCTCCATCTCTGTCTGGGCTTCATTTTCGGGCAGGTTCTACCATGCAGTGGTTGTATTAGTTATCTATTGCTGCCTAACAAGTTACCCCAAAACTTACTGGTTTAAAACAACAGACATTATCTCACAGTTTGGAGGCCAGGACTTTAGGAGTGGTTTAGCTGGGTGGTTCTGGCTCAGGGTTTCTCATGAGGTTGAAGTCAAGCTGTCAGTCAATCTGCTGTCACCTGAAGGCTTGCCTGGGGCTGGGGGATCTGCTCCCAAGACGGCTCCCTCACATGGCTGTGGACAGGAGGCCTCTTCCTCACCACACAGACCTCTCCATAGGGCCATTTGAGTGTCTTCACAACATGGCAGCTGGCTTTCCTCAGAGTGAGTGGTCCAACAGAGAGCAAGGCCACAATGTCTTTCTTGACCTCCAAAGTCAAAGATAGTGATTTCTGCCATGTTTTATTGGTCATACTGATCAGCCCTGTTAAATATGGGAGGAGACTATACAGGGTTGTGAATATCAAGAGACAAAAGAGTTATTGGAGGCCATCAAAATATTCAGTAATGGTAGCCAGGCTACATCTTGGAGGCTGGCTACCATAGTGGCAAATGGCCCCAGTGGTTCAGAGCTCATATATCTCTCCAGCCTAGTGAAACAAGAGCACCTTTTTTCCATGTGGCTCTAATAGAAGTCCCAAAATTGAATCTCAAAGACCACTGTGAGTCACATGCCCGTTCTTCAACATACACTTGTTGTGGGCCCACCTCCTCATAGCAATGGGGAGCTGTTACCAGAAGGGCGCAGGTGCTCCAGGAGAGGGATGAATCTGCATCTTCTATGGACAGGTCTAAGGAGAGGCCCGTGGCAGTGTGGCCCACAGGAGGTGACAGTGGGGCATTGGGGAAGGCTTCCTGGAAGAGGTGGCATTCGTCTTGGCTGGGTGGGTAGGATTTTGAGCAGAGGGTAAAGGACATTCCAGGTGGCAGAAAGGTCTGAGCAAAAGCACAGAAGAGTGAGGCAGCTGGAAGACATGGATGGAAAGGAGAGCTGGGCTTGGTATGAGGGGCCCGAAGAGTAGGAGGCATAGGGGAGACATGGAAGGTCTTTGGCCAGGGTGGACGTGGTAGTAGAGCCAGGTTCTCAGTTTGGGAAATGAGAGAGCACCTGTTTGGCCTCCCTTGCCTGCTGGCTTTAATTGAGCACTTACTGTGTGCCTTGCACACCTTTCTCACTTAAGCCTCACCGTCGCCACTCAACGTGTTAGGTGAGATTGTCCTGACTTCATGGACGGGCCCCCAGAGCTGTCATCACATAGACAGTCCGAGCTCTCAGCGCTTCATCCCGCTGGGATCAGGGCTTGAGTAGGGACGAGTCACCCACCTGACTGCTCAGACCCATCTCTGCGGCTCCTCTGGGGTGTGTTGAGCCCCAACTTCAGGGGGAAAGAACGAGACGAGGTGGCTGCACTGGGTGACACCAACCCTAGTGATGTGCCAGGGGTTGGAGCTCTTGGGATGTGGGTACCCCACCAAGGGGGGTGTAATGGGATTTGGAGCAGCCTGTCTCCAAGGAAGCCCTTCCTTGTTCCCAGGGAGTATCACAGGGTAAGTGGTTAAGAGCATAGGCCATGGAGCCGGACAGACCTGAGTTTGAATTCCACTGTGCCTTTTCCTAGCTGTGTGTGCTTGGCAGGGGCAGATTACCCAGTTGGCAAGGCAAGCACAGGCTTACTTGTGCTTAGTAAGTAAGTCAGCACAAATAAGGCTGTGCTTACCTTGCCTACTGGGTAATCCCACCCCTGTTAGGGATTGTAAATTTGAAAAGAGGCTTTGATTCTGTAGGAAGGTGCTGTGGGGTGGGGAGAGAGACAGAAGCCCGCCATACCTAGAAGCAGAATCTTTGATGTGGTGAAAAAAATGTGAAATTGTTCACTACAGATAATCTGGTAAGCAAGGTAATCACCGTGCTTACCTTACCTATTGGATAGTCCACCCCTGGTGCTTGGGCAAGTGATGTGGCCTCTCTGAGCCTTGGTTTCCTCTTCTATTAGTTTAAAAAAAAAAAAAAAAGTCGTCAAGTTGATTCCAGCTCACGGTGACCCTGTATGTGTCAGAGTAGAATTGCATTCCATTAGGTTTTCATTGGCTGGCTTTTTGGAAGTGGACTATCAGGCCTTTCTTCTGAGGCACCTTTGGGTGAACTCAAACCTCCAACCTTTCAGTTAACATGCTAGTGATTAGGGTGTACAGGTCCTGCCTGCGGGGACCTCCTGGTCAGCACGAGGGTTGGGGGGGGTATCAAGTTTCAGATGGCTGATGTTAGGGAGGGCCGGGGGAGGGGATTACAGCTGGTGCTGGGCAGAGCTGTGGCTGCAGCAGAAGGCAGGGAAGGGTCTGACTGCTGTGTCCTCTGAAGAAAGAGCTGGAAGGGAGGCCTGGGGAGGGCGGGAGGTGTTAGCCAGGGAAACTGGCTCCATGTCCCTTTGTGACCAAACAGCAGGGTTTATTGAGTTCCTGGGTAGTGAAAATGGTTAAGTGCTTGGCTACTAACCCAAAAGGTTGGTGGTTCAAGTCTACCCAGAGGCGCCTCGAAAGAAAGGCCTGGGGTTATACTTCTGAAAAATCACAGCCATTGAAAACCCTGCGGAGCTCAGTTCTATTCGGACACACGTAGGGTCACCATGAGTTGGAATCGACTTGACGGTAACTTTTTTTTTTTTTTGCTGTGTGACTAGCTCTGAGCTTGGTGTTCTGGCTAATCCAGGCCCTGTTAGCTCCTGTGGATAAAGGGGAACCTCCCAACCCATTTCTATGTGTGGCCTCTCCAAGCCGCCCTCCGCGCTGCAGCTGAGGTTGCCTTTAAGGTCACTCCCCGCCCCGCCCCCAGCAGCTTCCCAGCGCACCTGGATGATCCCCGGCCCTTGAGGCCTCCGTGACCCACCCTGCAGACCTCCCAGCCCTGTCCAGTGCTGTTTCGCCTCTGCTCGCTGCTGACCGCCCAAAAGCTCTGTCTCCACCCGCTTCCCTTACTGGGAATGGCCTGCCTCTTGCCCACTATGTCAAGTCAGGTCTTACCGGTTCCCAAAGTAGACCGAGCACCCAGCACCAGGCCCTTGGCCAGGGTTTGTTGACTAAAAAAACAAATGAGTACTAGTCAACTTTTCCCCTTATTTACATAAATAAAATACACAAATTTTAAGTGTACTGAGTGATGAATTTTACTTATGCATATACCTATGTTACGAGCACCCGGATCGAGAATTCAAACGTCTTCGACCCCCAAGACGGCCTCCTTGTGCCCCTTCTCAGTCAGTAGCCCCCTAGACACGACCACTGTCTTGTTTTCTATCACTGTAGATTTGTCTTTTCTAGAGTTTCATATAAATGGAGTCCAATGGAACATACTCTTGTGTCTGGTTCTTCTGCTCAGCGTACCGTTTGTGAGGTTCGTCCGTGTTGTGTGTTGCAATCTGTTCCTGTTTACTGCTGAGTAATATTCTGTTGTGTGAATATGTGAGAGCTTGTTTATCCATTCACCTCTTGCTGGACATTTGGGTTGTTTGACTGTTAAGAATAAAGCCGCCATGAACATTTGTTGTTGTCGTTGGATTCTGTCGGGTCGATTCCGACTCAGTAACCCTGTATACAACAGAATGAAACACTGCCCGGTCCTGTGCCATCCTCACGACTGGTGTTATGTTTGAGCCCATTGTTGCAGCCACTGTGTCAGTGCATCTCAATGAGGGTCTTTTCTTTTTCACTGACCTGCTTTACCAAGCATGATGTCCTTCTCCAAAGACTGGTCCTTCATGATAGCATGTCCAAAGTACGTGAGATGAAGTTTCACCATTATCTTAGTCATCTACTGCTGCGGTAACAGAAATACCACAAGTGGGTGGCTTTAACAGAGAGAAATTTATTCTCTCACAGTCTAGGAGGCTAGAAGTCCGAATTCAGAGTGCCACCTCCAGGGGAAGGGTTTCTCTCTGTCAGCTCTGGGGGAAGGTCCTTATCATCAATCTTCCCTGGTCGAGGATCTTCTCAGCGCAGGGACCCTGGGTCCAAAAGACATGCTATTCTCCTGGCTCTTGTTTCTTGGTGGTATGAGGTCCCCATGTCTCTCTGCTCGCTTTTCTCTTTTATATCTCAAAAGAGCTTGGCTTAAAACACAATCTAATCTTGTAGAGGGGCCTGTCTGTGAGTGGCGGAGGCAGGCTGAGACTGATTGCTTGTTAAGGATGCATTTACTCGCTCACCTTGGAACAGTCATCTTGGGATTTCTAATGGAGGTTTTTGATGCTTGTGTTTTATTTTATTTTTTTCCAAAATCGTTTCAGCTTAAAGCTTCAAGTTTCCGTGAAGTCATTGGAGTGGGAGCCTGGCCTGGGCTCCCCCCACCCCTGTTGAGGTCTCCGCTATGGCTGGGAACGGGGGCCGTGCACCCCGAGAGGCGCTGAGCGGATGGTTCGGTGTTAGCCTTTCTGCTGCTGCCGCGGTTGGGGCAGGAAGTTGTGGGCCCCTGAAGTGACTCACTCATTGGGTAGCCGGTGGAGGGAGCCTTCACATGTGTGAGCCTGGACGCTGCCCGAGGAGGGGCGGGCGGAGGGCCAGGCCACCTCCCTGTGGGTGCAGATGCTGGCCCGCCTGCCATGGCACCCTGGAGGAGAGCCAGGTAAAGTAGGGTGTGGGGATGGGGCGTCAGCCTGAGGCGCCTGGGCTGGGTAGGCCCCCACCTCCAGGGTATGGACCACGAGCTTACCCAGGTGGGCCTGGCCATGGGCTGGGCAGGGTTGGGCCTGGTTGGGAAAGGTTCTCAGAGCTTCCTGGGCAGATGTCTGGGTGGGGCAGCTCCTCATTTAGGGACCAGAGACGGCTTTGTCACTGGCATTCTCCAGGCTGACACCAAAGTGTTGATATTACTGCTGTGGTGTTCATTTGGCTCCTTCTACCTTGAATTCGACAGACCACAGATTCTCAAATGTCCACATTTCTTTCCAAGGTTGTAATTTTGCTTTGCAAGTACACTTTACTTTTCTCACTGAAAGTAAAAATCAGTGAGGGAAGGGCGATTGAACTTATTAGATTAGAAAAATCAACAAATACTCGGAAAGTGATATGTGTCCAAGAGACAGAGAACAAAGATGCCTCAAGAAAATGGAACAGTGTCCTTTCCCTCCAGCCCACCCAGTCCATGGCCCCTGGGACCCATGTGGACCGTCTGGAGTGGGTCCTTCTGGATCTTTCTGTGTGCTCACCCAAACACATGTCCATGTACACGGGACGAAGCAGGTGCCTCTTTTCTGTGTCACCACATCGGGTTCAGGGTCAGGGACAGCAGGGGCTGGGGGCTTCCTTCCTGGCCAGCCTTGGATGGAGGAGGGGAAGCTGGAAGGAAGCAGAGGGCCTGGATGTGGGGCCGGGCTGTGCCTCTGATCCAGAGAGCCCCTGCCCCCAATCTTGGATGAGCGGCTGAGTCTGGGTGGTTTCTGCCCTACATGTCCATGTCACCATGGACTGGCACCTGTTCTGGCAGCTGTGGACCATGCGTGGGGCTGGGCTGGACTCCGTGTTTCTCAACGTGTGGCCTGGGGCCCTCAGGTGGTTTTAGCCTGTACACAGATGAACATGGAACTCGACAGGACTGCCTTGTTTTTCTGGGTCTCGTGAGTTTTCCGCCTTTGACGGGACGCAGTCTCCACTTCTCTTTCCCTATTAATGGAAAATATTTGCACCTTCCTTCTCTCACAGGTTTCCGTCTTGTACAGGTTCCGGCTTTTGCAAGTTTTTTGCATTGAGTCTGTGACTTTGTGGGTGTTATCATTTAGTGGGAAACCCTGGTGGCATAGTGGTTAAGAGCTCAGCTGCTAATCCAAAGGTCAGCAGTTTGAATCCACCAGGCGCTCCTTGGCCCTATGAGGCCAATCTCCTCTGTCCTATAGGGTCGCTGTGAGTTGGAATCAACTTGATGGCAACAGTTTTTTTTTTTTTTTTTTTTTTTTAAATCATTTACTGCCTCAGACAATGCTGAAGAAAATATTTAAGTGAAAAGTGATTGGCAGCCCAGGACGTGGGGAGGCTGATGCTTGGGAAGCTGAGCACCTTTTGCTTCTGACAGGGTTGTGTATTCCGACCCGGGCCCTGGGTTTCCCGGATTTGTCCCATGGCTCCTGGGGTGGGTGTGGAGGAGGGAGGCACTCTGTGCCCTTCAGAAGGAAGGTGTGAACTTTGTGCGGGAGGACTCTCCGGTGGCACTTTATCAGAAGTGGCCATTTACTGGTGGCCAGTTTCCGGAGCTGGGGGTGAGGGGTGGCCTTGCAGGACTTCTTTGCCAGGAGCTGGTCTGCGGAGCAGGCATTTTTGCTGTGAGGGCTCCAGAAGTGGAGGTTGGTGCTCCTGGCTTTGGCAGTGAGAGATGGGACAGGACAGGAAAGGCTTCGCAGGAGGCAAAGATCTGACTTGATGTTGAGGGATGTGACCTCCCTTTACAGTTGGTAACTACTGACTTAGTCCATTGCCACCTCCCCTGCTGTGCTAGGTGGCAGGTGCCATTTACTCCCAGTTTACAGAGGAGACAGCTGAGGCCCAGAGGGGCAGCATCCTGTCCTGGGTCACACAGCAGGTTGGTCCCCAGAGTGTCCACTTGCTCACACCACCTCTGGTGGAGAACCACCGTGTTGAAGGTCTGGAGTCGGGCTCAGGACTCTGGACCTCGTCTTTGGTGAGGCCCAAAGCTGAGCACAGGGGCCCTGGGTGGGAGCGGAGGGTTAACGGGGGTGGTTCTCACTGGTGTGGACCACAGGCTCCCCTGTGCCTAGACAGTTTCTCTGCGCCCACCATGGGGTGGTGTAGGGTGGGACAAAGCCTTTGGCATAGCTGGAACAAGTCAGGGCTCTCGTGCCCCCGTGGGCTGTCCGTTCTCAGAGTGTGTGGCTGGGAGGTGGATTTCCAGGCTTTGCCATTCCGTTACCAGAGATGATAGAGAGAGGTGAGGTGGCAGTTCCCTCGGCGTTGCCCCTCACCACCCTCCTGTCCTGGAGGAAGAGTACACAGGTGCGTTCACACTGAGGTGGTGGCAGCTTCCTACGTCCCATTGCCCAGGTGGAGGGCAGTACTTAACCTGGCTGGGAAATGTGTGGGGCCTCTGAGAGGGCAGGCGGAGCGGGTTGTGCTGGACCCTGTATCATGGCAGCCAATTCTAGCCTTTCATGGGGCTGGACTCGGGGAGGGGGGCGGACCCTTGGGTGTTCACTATGCTTAAAATGGATGGTGCTAACGATTAACACGCTCGGCTGCTAACTGAAAGGTGGATGGGTTGAGTCCATCCAGAGGCACCTCAGAAGAAAGCCCTGGTGATCTACTTCTGAAAAATCAGCGATTGAAAATCCTATGGAGCACAGTTCTGCTGACACACATGGGGTTACTATGAGTCAGAGTCAATGTGAAGGCAACTGTTGTTTGTTTTTTAATGTAGCTAAGAACTGGGCGTGAGTTTGGATCAGTGAGCAAGACCACTGTATCTGAACACCAGCCAGAGAAGCAGGGGTCTTCTGGAGGTCATCAGGTCTACCCCCTGTCTCTGGGCAGAGCTGGATAGTGTTCTGGTCTGGTGGCCTTGGTTCAAGCCCCAGTCTGCCTCGTCCTAGCAGTGTGTGAGACTGTGCCTCTGTTTCTTGGTCTGTAAAATGGGGTTGCTTATGGTACCCAGTGCATCAGGTAGTTCTAAGGATGACGTGAGGCTTGTACTGTGCCTGGCCCAGAGGAGCTGTTCCCTAAGTGGATGCATTTCTCATCGGTGGCATGTAGCTGTGTTTGGGCTCCCCTCAGCCTCGTCCTGTTTTGGCTGGGAGGGTGGACTACTTGGGAGGTGAGGCTGGGTGGGCCTGGGCTAGGGGCCTCCCTGGTAGCCTGCATTCCTTGGGCTAATTACATTTCTGTTCCTCAGTTTCCTTATCTGTAGAATGGCGCTGATGGCAGCGCCCAGGGCCTGTAGGTGGCTGGGCGGGTTAAATGCATGCAAAACACTTCCTTTGGCATCTGAAGCTAATAATAAGCCCAGGCTGAGAGGTTCCCTGATAGTGTCCAGAGCCCCGCCAGCCGCCGCCTCTGCCTAGTGATCCCCCAGCTCTGCCTGCCCCTCCCACCACTCACCCCCTGTGGGTCCTCTGCCCCCGCTCCCCCAGGAGTGTGGCATGGCGCCCGCTGCCAGCCGTGGGCATCCGGCTCGACTTGTCACTGCCCACGGATTTCGCAACCGGCATGTCATGGGTGTTGTCCAACCTGGGATGCAGACCTGCTCAGCTGAAGCACCCTCATTCTCTGCTCTCTTCCCCATGTCCCTTCACCCTGAAAGCCTCTCTAGAAGGGTCTAGGTCTGGGGGTGCCGTTGGACCAGAGGTGGGCTCATTTCCTCTCTTGTGGCCTCTTCTCCCTGGGACACCCTGGGATCATACTTCCTCCCACCATCTGCTGCTCTCATTAACAGAGCAGTTCCACAGGCATTTCTGAGCCCCGACTAAGAGTCGAGCTGGAGTGGACTCTGTGGTCAAGATGGGCAGGCGGCTCTCCTGGGGTATGGGAGAAGAGGCCTGCAGGGGGCCCTGGTTCTTCTGACACACGTCTGATCTGGCGCCATGTTGGAACCCCTGCCCCTGGTTCTGGGGCCCTCCTGGACCTGGCCCCATCCTCCCTCTCATGTCCAATCTCTTGTCCCCCTTGCCCACTCTGGGCCAGCCCCACTGACTTGTTTATCAGCCTGGCTTTGCTCCCTCCCGCTTTGTCCCTCTGCCTGGAGTGTCCTCCCCACCTCCCAGTGTCCTCTTGGCCTGTAGCCCCAAGTGAGGGCTCCCCCCTCGGGTCCTCGAGCTCACTCGGCGGGGGGAGGGGACTTGACTTCTCTGCTCCGAAGTCAGTTCACTTGGCAGTCACTTGCCTTCCCCTTTTGCTGGTGCCTGGGGGACGCCAGGAACACGCTGCTCCTCCACCCTCTCTCTGTGCCTCTTTCTCTCTGCCCCCGCCACTGCCTGGTTGACCAGTGGAGGGAATTACCCTGCAGCTGGGCCTGAGTGAAAAGGGAAGCAAATAGAGGCCTTTGTCATGGGATCCTCCGTTCTCAGTCGCGTTTCCTGGCCCCCAGGGCCCACCTCCTCTTGCTTCCTCCCTGGGTGCCGGGACCTGACCTGGGGGTGATGGGGGCAGAAGGGAGTGGTCATAACATCAGACACGGGCCATGGCCTGTCCCCAGGGAGGAGCTCACACCCCACTTGTGGCTTGGAGCTTGGAGCACAACAGGCCTGGCTTTCGGGGAGCGTGAGGCCCCAGGAGGCAGGGGTGTGTACAGTGGGTACCGTCGGCCTCTTGGGGCCCCGAGCCCTGGATGGTCATCTGGACCCAGAGTACCCTCACCTTCCAGGGTCGCAGCCTTTCCCACCCCCTAGATCCCTGCCTCTAGGTGGCTATGTCTAGATTCCTCAGGTACAGCTGACTTAGGTTGGTTCCTGGAGTCAATGGCTGGGCAGGGAGAAGCCTGGGATGCTGGGCTCTCTGCACAGATGGGAAACTGAGGCTCAGAATGCCCCTCAGCCTCAGGGGGAGTGTGAGCGTTCCTGGTTGGACAGGGGAGCCTGAGCTGTTTGGAAGGTGCCGATCCCCCCACACTCGTGGGCATTTGCCCTGGCCTCACTCCGTGGGAGGGATGTAGGATTTGGGGCCAGTATTGGGGGGCTCATCCTGGCCTTGCTGCCCCTCTCTAGGGGCTGCCGCTCCTTCTCCCAGCCTCAGTTTCCCCAACTCTGTAGTAGGTAGGCTAACTTCTGTGCATCTGCCTGGGCAGCCGGGACCTTCGTGATTGCCTGTCCCTGTTCCCAGCCTTCCACACTCTTCTCCTGGGGCCCATCCGGCTGGGGGAGGAGGAATCCTTTGAAGTCAGCTGGAAGCGCTGCTTTAATGGGGACCTGCGCTAATGGGGAAGTGCCGTCTTTTGAAACACCAGACTCCCGGGAGCCACTGCTCAGGTCCCACTTGGCCTGGTCGAGCCCCCTGCAGAGGGGGTGTCTTAGAGCTGGGCAGGCCCAGCACTTCAGCACCACTTTGTCGGGGCCAGCTGCAGGGCAGGGGTAGGGGCGAGGGAAGAGATGTGTTTATTTTGGGGGGATGACAGGAAGTGAGACAGAGACCCCTGGAACTGGAAGTGTGTCCCCAGCACCAGTTTAATATAAACAGTCTCTCAGGCTGCCAGCTCCTGATGTTTGGAGCCGGCTGGGGTGACCGGCTCACTTTGCGCCAGCCTCTGTGTCAGGCCCCGTGACTTAGGTCCCATTCCCAGCCCACGTTCTGTGGGTGAGGAAACTGGGCCCAGAGAGGTTAATTAACGTGCCAAAGGTCACACAGCTTCTCTGAGGTAGAGCCGGGATTCAAAACCCATTCTGTTTGGGCTCAGAGCCTGTGGCCCTAACCATTAGGATTTCCTGCCTTCCTGATTGCCCACCTGAGACTGTGCCCTGCCCCTACCTTGGCATATCTTTTCCTTATTTAGCTCATTTACTGGGCGTCTCCCGCTTCCCCACAATGTGAGCTCCACAAGGGGACCCCGCGTCTGTCTGGCACATTGTAGTCTCTGCTCCTCGCCTGTAGCTGGTGCGTGTCGGGGTCCCAGTGAGCACTTGATGATGAGCAGGTGGCTGTGACCAGGGCTGGCACCTGCTCTCCTGGTCATGGACAGGCAGCCGGGTGATGCACAGGGCTGGGCTAGATCCATGTTTCTCAGTGTGGGCTGTGCTCCACTGAGGGCCCCAGGTGGTTTTAGCCTGTACACCTTGGGTGGACTTGAACCTCCAACCTTTAGGTCGGTAGCTAAACGCACTAACCGCTTGCACTGCTACAGACTTCTTAACATTTAAAATATTTGAATGGGTTTTAGGAAAAAGAAATTTGTACATGGGGTATTAAATCTGTGACTTCATGGATATATTATTGCTTCTGACAAGGCTAAAGAGTTTTAGTGTTAAGTGAGTGGATTTAAGAGGGTTCTCTGGACACCAAGCTGGAGTCTTTTGCTGAGTGGTAGAAACAGAACTTTACACCATGTGTAAAGTTCCCTGATTTATAAGGCAATTTTATGGCCATGAGCTCATTTCACTGCTGGAACAGGACTAGGGGAGAGGGGGGTGTTTGCATTTCTACTGCACAGGTGAGAAGGCAGCCCTGAGAGGCAGGTAAGCTGCCAAAGCTCCCGGGACTAGGGACAGCAGGGTGGGGCCAGCCCCTGACTGCTAGCTCAGTGCTTGCCATGGTAGAGACAGCCTGTTGGGTAAGGGCTGAGTGTCTCCTGGGCACCAGGCAGGGTGTCGGATCTGGAAGCTTGGCAGTGAGTGGCCCGCTGCTCAGCCCTTGGTGAGGGGTGGGGGGGTGGGAGGTGTCACCCAGCCGGGGGGCTACAGGCAGGGTGCCCTGATGAGGAAGTGCAGGCACTAGGGAAGCCCAGGTGGGCACCGAGGCCAGGTTGGGAGGGGACCGGGCAGCTCTCCTGGGAGGTGGCAGCTGAGCATTAACTCTGAAGGGTGGCAGGTGGGGGTCTTGGGGGGCAGGCAGCGTTTTAGGCTGCCGGAGCCTGCAGATGAAAGGGTGGGGCTTGTTTGGAGAACGAAAATAAGTCAAATCACGCAGCCAGGAAGAAGGCCACGGGAGCCACGGAGGAGTTGTTCAGCCGGGGGGTGAGCAAAGACTGGGCTTGGTGTCCTCGGGGTCCTGGACAGTTGCGGGGATCCCTGGTGGGTGGACCATCCCACAGGGATACCTGGGTTCTGGGGGTACGGGTCTGCTGTGGTCCAAGACTCCATCATGGCGACCTCCTGGTGCCCTGCCCAGAGCCTGGCTTCAGAAGACAAACGTTTGTGGAAAGAGTGAGTGAGCAGGAGTGGGGGGCTCAGGCTCCAGGGCCAGCTATGGTGAGGGCCCCCCGAGCCCCTGTGTGGGTGCAGCTCCGGAAGCCGGGACTGTGGTTTGGTGGGGAGAGGCCGGGCAGGGCTGCCTCCCCTGCAGAGCAGGGCTCTTCCGGGCTGTCCGCTCAGCCTCAAGAGGCAGCCCCATCCTGCACGCCCCCTTGGCCTGCTCATATTCTCAGGCAGCCCCGGGGGAGGTGGGTCTCAGCCCCTGGGATTTGGGCTGGGCACTCTGGCAGCTGGCTTGGTGGGGGCTGAATTGGTGGCCTCTGGGTCAGGCAGTGGCTTCTGGCTACGGTGGTGACAGGGGAACCAGTCAGGCCCAGAAAGGACGAGGAGCTGCCCGAGTCACACGCTGGTGAGACGCAGAGTTGGGACTGTCCTCAACTGACGTTCAGCCTGACATTCAGCCCAGAGCCCTGCCCCTGAACTGCTTTGCCTGTGATGGATGGGGAAACTAAGGCAGGGGGACCATGTCTCTGCCTTGCACAGGAGAGAGGTGGGGACGATGAGCCTGTGAGCACAGTGGAGCCCAGGTCTGTTCACTCAGGTCTCTCCTCTGCTCCCCTCGCTGGTGGAGGCCAAGCTCAGGGCTGGTCTGCTGGTCCCTGAGTAAGTAAATGGGCTGACTCTCGCACCCCCCACTGCCCGTGTTGTGTACAACCATCCAGCTTGACGCAGGGTCAGGTGGGGGTGGGGGGAGTGGGACCCAGAGCCTGAGGGAGTTCCCCTGCAGCCTAGGCTGTCTGTCAGAAAAGGGGAGAGCAGCTGCTTGGGGACACAGCTGCCCAGGGAGGCTCCTTGCAGGAGGAGTTCCCAGCTGGGTCTTGGAGCCTCCAAAGTCAGTATTGCCCCAAGAGGGTTCATTAGGGATTTAATGCAAAAAGAGTCCCAGGAACCAGAAAGACTGGGGCGTGTTTAACTGTGTTTGATTCAGCAGATCTCTTTTCTGCAGGATGTCTCAGAGCCTTTAATTTGCTAAGCACACTGGGGAACCTTTAAGGGGGAGGAGGAGGCTGTCAAGTGCAGCAGTGCCTGGGACTGAGACCAGTGTGGCTGTGTGGTGCTGTATGTGTGCGGCATTTCACAGCCCCCTGTAGGGCAGAGCGTGTCTCAGGAAATACGGGTAGAGGGGTTAAGAGCCTGGGCCTTGCAGTGGGGCAGGCCCAGTTCGAATCCCAGCTCTACTGCTCCCCAGCTAGGGGGCTTTGGAAACGTGGGTTAGGCTCCTGGAGTTGGTTCCCCTGTTGAGAAGTGGAATGAGAGCACCCCTACACCTACCCTTGGGGGGTCAGGAATGGAAGGGCCTCGTTCTCAGCAGGTGCTCACTGGGCAAGAGCTGCTTCTCACCCACTGCTCCCGTGCACATAATGCCGTTGGCAGAGGAGGGAGGCCAGAGGCAGAGGTCTCAGGGAGGCCAGCCTCATGTTTTTCTGCCCTCTCTGTCACCCCAGCTGGGTTCAGAGGTTGAGGACCACATCTTGAGGGCTGGGCATTGTGCTTTCTCTCCTGTCGTCAAGCCTGGAAGGCCTGGGGTCTGGACCCCACCACCTGGAGCTCCCAGGCCGACATCCCCACTTCTGCCTGACCCTGGGTCTCACTGCACCACTGTTCCCTAGAGGCCCAACTAGGTACTGCTCGGGGTGTCAGCCCCCATGACCGCCCAGGTCCCGGAAAGCTGTCCTGAGGTGCTGACTACTGCTTTGTCTGCCCCAGAGGCCAGGGAGAGTGGGGGCTGGGCCTCTCGACGCTCTTCAGTGCTGTGGGCTCGTGATGGCGTGGCGGGGAAGGGCCAGGCTCTCGCACACTGACTTCTGCCCCTCATGGCCCTTCCTGCCGACTTGGTAATGTGCATCATAATGCCTGCCAGCTAGATGTGGGGGTGTGGTGCCGGGGGCAGGAAGACGGCACTCTTGCCTGTGTTTTCCCATCGAAGCCCCTCAGAGCCCTGTGTGTTGGGCTGGTGTTCTCCACTTTGTTCAGATGAGGATAGGAAGCACAGAGAGGGAAACTTGGCCAGGGTCGTGCAACTTCAATGCTATGGGCCTGGGCTTTGCATTTTCTATAATTGTTTAAAATATCAATTGTGGAAACTACATTGTGACAACAGAAACGAAGTGAAAAGTGAGAAGTAAGATTTGGTTTTTCCATGTCCTGGTTCAGTCCATCTCTGTTCTTACCATGGGGCTTTCTCCCAGGATCCCCCGTGAGAAGCTATCCACCCTTTTTGACAGCCACATAGTATTCCGTTATAAGAGTCTTGTTCTTGCTGTAGTTGAGTGCCGTCGAGTTGATTCCAACTGATAACAACCCCGTGTGACAGAGCAGAACTGCCCCACGGGGTTTTCTTGGCTGTAATCTTTACAGAAGCGGTCTCTAGGTCTTTCTCCCGCAGAGCCGCTGGGTGGGTTTGAACTGCCAGCCTTTCGGTTTGTAGCCGAGCACTTAATCGTTGCGACACCAGGGCTCCTTTGAAAAGGTCTGTCGTAATTTATTTTACCAGCCCCTGATAGACACATAGGTTGTTTTGAACCTTTCGGTATTACAAATAGTGCCTTAATGAATAATCTCGTACGCAGGTCGTTTCACACACGTGAGAGTGTTTGTAGGCTGATTACTTGAAGTAGATTGGCTAGGTCAAAAGGTATGCGTGCTTGTTAGGAACTTGGTTAGATATTGCTAAATTGCCCTCCACAGGAGTTGTATTGAGTCAGACTCCTGCCATGCAGTGAATGTGAATGCCTATTTCCCTACAACCTGGCCAACAAAAACCTATAAAATGCTTTGGTGTTTTTTTTTTTGCCAATCTGATAGGTCAGAATGGTTGTTTGCGGTAGTTTCAATTTGCATTTCTCTTATTGCGGGTGAGGTTAGCTTTTTTCCAGATGTTTAAGAGCCGTTTGTAGTGCCTTTTATGTGAACTCTTTGTTCACATCCGTCTCCCATTTTTCTGTTGGGTTGTTGGTCTTTTTTTTTTTTTTTGATCTGTAGGAGCTCTTTACATATGAGGAAGATTAGCTCCTTGCAATATGAACTGCAAATATGTTTTCCTAATCTGCCACTCATCTTTTGATTTTGCTTTTGATGGTTTGTAACATGTAGTATATTTTCTTTTTATGTAATTCAATAGATCATTCTTTTCTTTGTGGCTGTTGGGTTTTGTGTCAGGTTAGAAAGGCCGTATCACTACGACATTATGTGAGAATCCTCCCATGGGTTCTTGCTTGCTTTGGAAATCATTCTGGCATAAGTTATGGATCTGGTTTGCTCTCGTTCCTCTTTATGCAAGTAACTGACAGTGCAGGAGTTAGAGTCAAAAGCCTGTCCTTCTGCCCCACAACAGGACAGGGGCTACTCCTGGTTACACCCATTGGTGGGTCTGTGAGGTGGTCTCTTCTCCCACCTCCCACTCCCATTCGTGCCTCATTGTCACTGTTGGACTGTCTGGGTGGGGAGACTGAGGCTGTGAGGGGCAGGAGCTGCCCTGACTGGGCCCTGGGCACAGCGTGAGGTCAGTAGACACCTACTGTCATGCCATCCTGGGCAGGGCAAGCACCATGTGTGGTCCCGAAGGCCAGCCTGACTTCCCCTTCCTGTTCCTCCTTATTGGCGGAAAGAGATCAGATGTGTTAAACGTGGGTGTGAAACTGTTTCCATTCTGAAGGGGGGGGCCTCGTGAGGCAGTGCTTAAAGGAATGAGTCACTGATGGTGAAATTTTAAGCATGAGTTGGGGAAGTACTGATATTCCTTCTAACAGGGAAGCCCAGTTGGTGAGTCAGTTACCTAAGCATTGTTGCCTGAACACCTACTGTATACAGAGCCTTTGCAGACACCCTGAGGGGGCTGAGGGCCTGAGGTGTGCTTTCTGTCTTCGGGAAGCTTGTGTCCTGAGCAGAGTTTCTTCTTGGCCCCTGGCATGAGTCGCCAGCCTGGCTCACGATCCTGCCTCTTATGCTTCCTAGCTGTGTGATGTTGGGCACAATTGCCACACTTCTCTCAGAGCCTTGCATCCTTTGCCTGGAAGGGGGCTGAGAGTCACCCTCACCTCTTGGTTGCTGGGCAGGGTGAAGTGCCTGGAATAGTATCTGGCAGAGAGTTGGCACTCCAGTGACTGAAACTCATCCTAATGTCACCCCAGAGCTCACAGCTGGGCCAAGCAGCTAGAAGGCCTGGAGGGAGGGCGTGCCGGGTGGAGTCTGGCAGGGGACTCTAGCTGGGCACTGATGCCATTGAGAAACTTCAGCTTTTGCCCCAGGAGATGGATGGGGGGTTCTGGGGGAGTCCTTCTCGCTCTGCCTGTCTCTCCTGTCAAGACCCCACAGTTGGGCCGTGATCTTATACGGCTTCCTCGGTCTGGGGCTGGGCCTTTTCTCTGAGCTTGTTTGCGGGTTTTCTCCCCCACCAGCCTGACCTGTCACCGATGACTTGGTTACCAGCACCCCAGCTTCCTGATGAAAATACCGAGGCCCTGAGTATGTGGTGCCTCTGCCACCCACACAGCCGGTGGGTAGCAGAACCCGGTCTCCCAGGCCCAGGTGCACCTGGGGAGAGGTGTGAGGCCTGCTGGCAGGTGTTTCCCGTGCTGAGGGAGGCCTTGCTGCATCCGCTTCCTCTCCTCCTGCCCCAGCGGTCTTGCTCTCTCCTTCCTCACCACCGCTGTCCTGCTTGCTTTCCCCACCTTTCTACCTGGTTCAGGATTCCAGCTGGTTGACTGGCTCATCCCTCCATCCGTCCGTCCATCTGTTCATTCATCCATTCCACAACCATTTGCCAGGCCTGGTGGCAGGATGCAGACACACACATCCTACATCACAGTTTGGTGAGGCCGTTGCTGGGGTGTGTGACGCTTGAATGCTGAGCAGGGACCTCCCAAGTAGGTGACGTTTGAGGGGGCCTTGAAGAATGAATTGGACGGTGCCCGGGGGAGGGGGCATGGGGCGGAGGTCTGGCAGCAGCCTGAGCAAAGGTGCAGAGGTCCAAGGCTGCCAGGCACTGGGGGGCCCAGAGGTGAGGCCAAAGAGGCCTTGCATACCAGCCAGGCTGGAATCCCTTTGCCCTTCCGTCTGGTTTCCCAGGTGCCCCTTTGTGCCAGACCTGTGCTTGGCAGGGCAGCTGCTGTACTACCTTCATGGAGCTCAGGGTCTCCCGTGGAGATGGCATGAATGTGAGACCCCCCCGCAGCAGACAAAACCTTTGCCTGTGGCCGAGCCGAGCGAGGCAGCCTGCAGCCGGCTGGCCTGGGAGACATGGTTGTGAGCTTGGGGTTTTTTTGCTGCAGCGGTATGGTTGCCCCGGTGGGTATGGGCACAGGGACCCGCCCAGGGGCCTGACTGGGGCCTCTTGTCTCAGGCCTGGCTGTCCCTCTCACACCCAAGGCTTCCACTTCCCCTTTCTGAGGCTACCAGGGCCCCAGGCCCTGCTCAACTCTGGGGCCTGCCAGGCTGGGCTGGAGGAAGCCAGGCTGGGGTTCCTGCCAGCACCTGCTGGGTGAGGAAGTGGGTCCCCCGTGTGTGCTGTCTGGGAACACTGGGGGTAATCTAGAATATTCTCACCCCAGCGGTTGTGGTAGGCCTGGGGCCACTACCAGGTCTCTGGGGAAGGGCTCCCTGAGCACCCCTGAGGGCCCAGCCCCCCACCTCCAGTGCCTTTTCTGCTTGGGAACGTGGACACTGCCAGCCAGTGTTAGGCAGAGACCATGGTCCTGCCTCCGTGTCAGGGACCAGAGACGTGGATGTGTGTGTTGGTTTGCAGGGGGTAGTTCAGAGGGCTTCCTGGAAGAGGAGCCCTTCCTGGATCTCACTGGCTGAGAGAAGGCTCCCTGGCTTGGCACCTGACCTTGCCACTCAAAGGCACAGGAGGAGTTACCTTGATGGGGTCTACTTTGCCCGCTACCTTCTTGGCCATAGCTCAAACTTGGGGCTTGTAAGTGGGTAGGAAGCGCAGGGAGGGGTTGGCATTGAGGTGTCATGGCCTATGGATGTCAGCACTGTGAGCGCGATGGTCAGGATGAAGGGTGGAGCCTGGACGGTCTGCGTTCAAATCCTAGTTTTCTCTTTCTAGCTGTGTGGCTTCTCTGTGCCTCAGTTTATGCATACATACAATGGAGTAATAGTCACAGACACCTACAGGGCAGGTGTGAAGATTTAAAGAGATCACATTGCCTGGAACCAGTAAGCGCTCAAAAGATTTTGTTCAAAGCAGCCCTGCCCTGCTGTATCACAGGGCTGGGACGCAGGGAGCTCAGAGCTGGCTGAGATCGCTTGGGGAGTGGACTGGATTCCCCTGGTGTCCATTTCTGCCTAAGTGTGCCTCTGAGCTCCCTAATTCCTCCTGCAAGGGAGGCTGCTCTGGAGGCCACAGGAGAGCATGCTGGTTCTCCAGGCCTCCCCCAGCCCTGGGCTGCCTCTTTCCCAGCTTTCCCAGTCCTCTGCGGCCTGGGTGGGCCTGGACTGTGGAGTCTGAGACATAGGTAGTGGAGGTCTGAGCAGGGGGTGTCCTTCCCTGGCCTAGCCCCCTGCCAGAGGAATCTTAGCCAGGACTGGCGGTGTCTGCAGGGGCCCGCTCTCACCTCCAAGCTCAGCGGGACCCTCCCCCTGGCTTTGGACCTAATGAGTGGCCATGGGGCTTCCCTGGACACAGCCAAGCTGGGGCAAGAGGCCTGACATGGAACTTGGAATTCTTGGTTGCAAGTGACAGAAACTCAAACTGGCTTAGCTGAAAGGGGCATTGATGGCCCCATGTGATTAAATTACCTGGGGTTGCTTGAGCTTCAGGCAGAGCTGGATCCAGGGGCTCAGTGTCTTGGTAGGCCTCTTGTCTCTGCACAGCTTTCTGTGTTACCCTTTTGCTCAGGTGGGCTGTCCCCTTGTGGCAGCCCAGGCGACTGCCAGCTGCTCCAGGCCACTGGTGAAAGCGAGCGCCCTTTTCCCATGGGTCAGCACAAGTCCCAAAGAACGTTCTCACTGGGCTGGTTTTGGTCACTTGTCCATCCCCAAGGCAATTGCTGGAGCTTGGGAGAGACTGTGCTGATTAGCCAGACCTCGGTCGGTCGTGTGACCTCTGAACCAGGGGGATTGAAGAGGGGAGGGGACCTTGTCCAGCCAAAGCAGGAAACACCCTCCTACAAACTTGGACCCTTGCCAGGACCTCAGACTCCTGTAAGATGGGGCTGCTCATCCTGCTCGGCCACCAGGGTGGTTGTGAAGTGTGAATGACAGTGAGGGACCCCAGAGACTACAGTCCATCCAGGGAAAGGGGCCTTGACTCTCAGAAGTGCTTGGCCCTGCTCTTGGTGGCTTTGGAGGTCAGGCTTTGGCAGTAGAACTTTCTCACAGCCAGAAGTCCTGATGATGGACAAGAATGCCTTGAGAGGTGGTGAGCTCCCCGTCACGAAGGTATGTGAGCTGAGGCTGCAAGGCCACTTGTTGGAGATGGGGCAGAAGGGGGTTCTTCATCCAGTGATCTCTGAGGGGCCCTCCCAGTGACAAGCTGAATCAGTGACCATCAGAAGAACAGGCGATTATACAGAGGAGTCTTAAACCCTCTCCGGCTGAGGGAGGCCTCTGGATCTGGCTTTGGGGGTCGCTGCTAGAGAGGAGCTTGCCTGTGGAGATGCCCATTGGTGGCGGGTCCCCTGGCTGTGTCTCCAGGCCAGATAGATGAAGCCTTTCCTCCCAGCCCCCTGGCTCTGCCTCGCACAATCCGGCTTGTTCTAGGAGCTGAAAGAAGTCCCTAGACGGGCCAAGTGCTGTCCCTTGTCCACCCCACTCTGCCCGCTGTTGCCCAGGAAGCGGCCTAATTAGATTCCTGAGAGGAGTGTTTACCAGGCCTGGGTTTCCACGGGCCCTCGGAAAACCTTGCAACAGCTTCCTCTCTTTCCTTGCCCGGCTCTGTAGGATTCATGTGCCTGGAAGGGCAGGTCGGGCACCCGGGGGATGAAAGGCGGCGTCTGGGGGTGGTGTGTGTATGCACATATGTGCTTCTCTGAGCCCTCGCTGTTGGGGCTGCCTGGCCGGCAGGTCCTGGCTGCCTGCAGCTCTGGCCTGGGGGCTTTGCTTGGGGGACAGAGCAGCTGCTGTTAGACGCCTCAGCCCCTTGTGTTTGGCGTTTCTCCCTGGCACTCAATGCACCAGCATCTTGCATCAGACCAGAGGGACAGGCACTGTTACTCGTGACATCTGGTTCAGTTCCCCAGGAGCTGTGGCTGGAAGGAGCTCAGTGGGGCAGTCTGTCTTTGTTTAGCATGACAGCGAGGCCCGGCTGAGGATCACTGGTTTGGGAGCCAGGCGGACAGGGGATTGAATCCCAGCCCTTCCACCACCGAGCCCCAGCTGTGTGATTGTAGGCAAGCCACCTGGCCTCTCCGGGCCTCAGTTGCATATCCTGGACAGTGGCTCCTAACAGCATGGCCCTAGTGGGGTTGGGGAGATGGTGGTGGTTGTGTGTGTAGGTGCCTGGCCAGAGCTGCTGCTGTGATTACTGAGAAGAGCTGCTTTAGGGGGCTTCTCAGGACAGGGAGCTTGTCTTGTTTTGTGAAGCCCACAGCATAGGGCTGGTCACATGTGGTGGTTGTTGGCTGACACTGAGTTGGCTCGGACTCATGGCAACCCCACGTACAACAGAACGCAGCGTCGTTCGGTGCTGTGCCATCTTCACAACCCATGGTATGCTTGAGTCCACTGTCGCAGCCACTGTGTCTAGAGTGCCTTCCAACCCGGGGGGCTTCTCTTCCAG
This sequence comes from Trichechus manatus latirostris, assembly GCF_000243295.1. Taxonomy (NCBI): domain Eukaryota; kingdom Metazoa; phylum Chordata; class Mammalia; order Sirenia; family Trichechidae; genus Trichechus; species Trichechus manatus. The sequence continues at coordinate 18,010,403 of NW_004443950.1, read as the reverse complement.
CGCTATATCAGACAATATTCTGTTGTGATTCATAGGTTTTCATTGACTGATTTTCAGAAGTAGATTGTCAGATGTCTCTTTCTTATCTGTCTTAATCTGGAAGCTCTGTTGAAACCAGTCCACCATGGGTGACCCTGCTGGTATTTGAAATACCAGTAGCATAGCTTCCAGCATCACAGCAACACACAGGCCCCCACAGTACAACAAACTGACAGACGGGTGGTGCCGTATATGGTTAAACCAAAACCCACTGCCATCTAGTCAATTCCAACTCATTAGCAACCCTATAGGACAGAGTAGAACTGCCCCATAGGGTTTCTAAGGAGTGGCTGGTGGATTCGAACTGCCGACTTTTTGGTTAGCAGCCATAGCTCTTAACCAGTACGCCACCAGGGCTCCGTATGTATGGTTAGTACTCAGTAAGTGCCTCTCGTGTCTCAGGTTAGATTCAGAGGTTGCAAACTAGTGGGCGGCACCATTCAAACAATTTTAAATTATCTGCCAATGTTTGAAAGTCAGGGCATTTCATGTGGAAACCAGATCTGTAGTTTGTCTAAGCACTCTGGGCTCTGTGGCAGCCCTGGGCCCGACCCCACAGAATTAGCCTGGTTAAACAGATGCCAAGGCCTGTGGACACCTGCCCCAGCCCAGAGGGAGGAGAGAAGCCAGGGCCCCTGGCAAAGGCCCCTCCTTCCACCCTGAAATCATGGTTTTTCCATTTTGTTTCTGGGGTTGTGGCAAGGGAACAGGGTGCCCCCGGGACCTCACTGTAGCCAGCATTCACCGGGGGGGGCTTTACTCAGACTGAGAGACCCTGAGCATCCTTGGGCCACCCTCCCTCCTCTGGATCCTTTGTGGCTTCTGCCAGCCACACTTTGTGCCCTTCGGGGCTGCTCTGTCCCTACAGCTCACAGCCTGCCTGCCCTCTGCCCTGTGCCCCTCCATTCTCTTGCCTGTCGTGATTCCAGTCCCCGAGGCAGGCCCGGAGGATGTCAGGCGTCAGGACTTCTGGTCCAGGGCTGCTCCCGTAGCACATGGTTCCTCCTGGGAGCGTGGCAGCCACCCCCAAGCCCCAGTGCTGTGTCTAAAGATTGCACATTTGTTGTATAACTTTCTTGTGGAACTACGTTGCTTTTGGGAGCCCCAAGGAGAGAGAGCCAGCCTGGCACACAGGAGGTGTAGCGGGCCAGCATGCAGAAGGTGGTGATTAGCAAGCCTTCTTGGAGTAAACAAATGAGCAAATGAGTGAATGGTGTTGGGGAAAGAGGGAGCCCACCCAGGCTGAGCATCGAAAGCCTGGGGCTGCTCCCAGCTTCGTCACAAGGTGCAGCAAGGTCTCGGGACCACCATGCTGCCTCTCCGAAGTTCAGGGTCCTTTCATGTGAAATGGGGCTTTCGGACATCTTAAATTTTTGTCAGTGAGCCCTTTAAAAAAAAACGCAGTCTTACATGGAAGCATGACATAAGACAGACGCAGCAGGGATGCTAAGGCTGCAGTGGGTGTGGGCACCTAAGCCTGCCCCCCTTGGCCTCCCCATCCCATCTGGGCCCCGAGGCATCTCCCCAAATCCCAGAACTCCCAGGATCACAGTTGGGAACTTTCTGGACATGGAGGCGTAAGACCAAAAAGGGACAGTAGTCAAGTGAGTGTGATCCTTGCACATGGGCCAGTGGAACAGAACAGTCTAGAAACAGACTCCACATTAATGGTGGTCTGATGTATGACAAAGGTGGTGCCACCGCAATTCGGCAATGGAAGGACGGTCTCGTCACTGAACGGTGCTGGGATAATTAGCTATCCATATGGAAAAAGGAAATGGGCTCTGATGCCTAACTCACCATACACAGAAAGGAACTGAGATGGATCAGAGCTCTAAATGCGAAAGGGAAGCAGTCAACTTTCCACAGCAGTGCTGTCTAGTAGAACTTCCTGTGATGGTAGAAATGGTCTGCATCTGCCCTGTCCAGCACGGTCACCACCAGCTGGTGTGGGGCTTTTGAGCACTTGAAATGTGACTAGTGCAACTGAGAAACTGAATTTTTAATAATTTAAATATAATTTTAAATAGCTGCATATGGCTCGTGGCTGCTGTATTAGAAAGGGCCATTCTAGAAGAAAATACAGAGGACTAGCTTTGTGACCTTGGAGTGGGCAAGGCTATAAACAGGACGTGATTCTCAGCCAATGCCCCCCATGCACTATCGGGGAGGCGGCAGGCTGGTAGATGTCTGCTGGCTCATGGGATTGACGTAATTCTCAGCCAATGCACCTCATGCGCTGTAGGTGAGGCGGCAGGCTGGTAGATGTCTGCTGGCTCACGGGATTGCAGGGGCTGGCAAATCCAAAATTGGCAGGCCAGAGACTTCTGCAGGCTTACGTGCCAGGAACCTGTCAGTGGAGTATTGAATGTTGCTGATGCTGAACAGGTTTCAGTGGAGCTTCCAGACTAAGATAGACTAGGAAGAAAGGCCTGGTGATCTACCTCTGAAAATCAGCCAGTGAAATCCCTGTGGATCACAACGGTTCGATCCACAATGGATCATGGGGATGGTGCAGGACTGGGCAGTGTTTCATTCCGTTGGTGTGTGGGGTCCTCATGAGTCCAGGGCTGACTCAATAACAGCTAAGAACAACAACAAAAGTTAGGATTACCTTGATAACGTGGATCCAGTGGCTCTGTTCTCCCCTTCCTTGAGGCTACCCTTTCGTGGCTCAGCCTGTTGAGGTAAAATCTGGGTCTGCCTTGTGTCTCTGCAGAACTGAGGACCCTGCGTGTCTGATCAGCCTGGCCTGGATGCAAAGCAAGATTTTGGTGGCGCAGTGAGAAGGCCTGGCAGCTGGAGCGTGCAGGCACCGTGGAGCCCTTGGTGCCGCAGGCTCCGGGGGCTGCTCCCCAGCCCCACCTGCCAGACTTGGAGAGGCCCAAGGCCCAGCGCCACAGAGGTGGGTGTCGGCAGACAGATGCCCCCTAGGCCGTGGGGTCTCCTGAGTGGGCGTGCGAAGGGTGGAGGATGCCAGCCAAGGGGCGCTACTTTCTCAACGAGGGCGAGGAGGGCCCGGACCAGGATGCGCTCTACGAGAGGTACAGGCTCACCAGCCAGCATGGGCCGCTGCTGCTCACCTTCCTGCTGGTGGCCATCACGGCCTGCACTGCGCTCATCATCATCGAGTTCATCAACTGGGTGAGTGAGGGGACCGGGCAGGCAGCGGGGGCCGGGTAAGGCCCTTTCCTGGAGCTCCAATCCCAGCGCTGACCCTTCATACTTGTGAGGCCTCGGGCAAGTCCTTATCCCTCTGTAAGCCTCAGTTTCCTCACTGGAAAAATGCTATGGAGGATATTTAGGCTGGTAGAAGACAGGATTTTTATTTTAATCTTGAAGTCTGAGGTAGCTTTAGATATTACATTACTTTGGTCAAATAAGTTACCCTCATTTTTGCTCATAATGAGATTAGGTTTTACTGAAGACCTAGGTTAGGGATGGTCTGTGTATACCTGCTTCCCATTCCTGTACTGTGACAGACATCATAATCGATTCCAGCACTCATTCTCAGCACAGCTATCCAGGTGCCACTACCCCTGTCAGCTCTGACTTAGACTTGCCTTGCTACAGCCGCTAGCTACGGGTGGCTGCCAAGCACTTGAGATGTGGCTATTATGACTGAGGAACCGAATTTTAAAATTTTGTTTTTAACTAATGTAAATTTAATTTTAAATAGTGAAATAGTGGCACGTGACTAGTGGCTACTGTATCAGACAGCAGAGTTCTGGTAGAAAACAAAGGCGACTGCAGGGTGTTTTGAGAGAGGTGATTTTGTAAAGTAGCTGGTAAACAGTAGGTGCTCTATCAGCACTACCTGTTTCTAAACCAGTTGCCACGGGGTCGGTTCTGGCTCATGGCAACCCCATATGTGCAGAGTAGAGCTGTGCTCCATAGGGTTGTCAATGTCGGATTTTTGTGGAATTAGAAAGCCAGGCCTTTCTTCCGAGGCACCTCTGGGTGGACTTGAACCTCCAACCTTTTGGTTAGCAGCTGAGCATGTTAACTGTTTGCACACCCAAAGATTCAAAAAACCAGTTGCCGTCAAGGTGACTCTGACTCACGGAGACCCCGTGTATGTCAGAGTAGAACTGTGATCCATAGGGTTTTCAGTGGCTGATTTTTCGGAAGTAGATCGCCAGGCCTTTTTGCTGAGATGCCTCTGGGTGGTCAAACTGCCAACCTTTTGGTTAGCAGTCAAGCGCTTTTTAACTGTTTGCACCACCAGGGACTCTTGTAACTATATGGATATAAACTGCAGGACATTTGTTTCATCTTTCGAGAGAGAGTTATTGAGTGTCTTCTGCGTGCCAGGTACCCAGAACAGGCTCTGCCCTTGTGGAGCTACTTGAGGAAACAGAAACATCAGCATCCAGGAAGTGCTGGGGCTGTAGCCCCACCTGTCACACCTTGCACCTTTGCTCAAGCTCCTCCCTGTCTGGGATGCCTTTTCTCATCATTCTTTCACAAACCTCAGTTCCTTCTTTGAGCCAGGCATAATGTCCCCTCCTCCAGACAGCTTTCCAGGTCTTCTCTCTGCCCATGGGTAAGCCCTTCCCTGTGCTCCTGTAGCCTTGTCATACCGGTCACCAGCAGATATGCATGGAGCACTGTGGGAACGCAGAGGCCGAGAGACTGGCTTTGCTGGAGGTGGGGAGGTGGGCAGGGAGAGGTGGCATCACAGTGCTGGTCTGTGAAGGAGGCTTACCTATTGTTGTTGAGTCAATTCCGACTCATAGTGACCCTATAGGACAGAATAGAACTGCCCCCCAGGGTTTCCAAGGCTGTAATCTTTATGGAAGCAGACTGCCACATCTTTCTCCCATAGAGAGGCTGGTGAGTTCGAACCACTGATCTTTTGGTTACCAGCCGAGTGCTTAACCACTGCACTACCAGGGCTCCTTGAAGGAGGCTTAGGGTTCCTGTGAAGGAGCCTGGGGAAGGTGGTGGCTAAGGCAGAGCCCAGACAAAGGCCTGGAGGTCAGGAAGAACCTGGTTTTGGTGGGGGCACGCAGAGGGCGCCCTGCAGTGGCTTCGGCCAGAGCGGCTCTCTGGTGGGGGTGGCGGAGGTGGTGCCCGCTGGGGAAGCTGTGACATTCCTGTGTCTGTCTGCCCTGCCCAGGACACCTCCAAACTCAAGTCTCTCCTGGGGACGGCGATCGTGGTGCTTGTGGTATTTGTGGCCCTGTACCTGCTGGTGTATGTAGATTGCCTCGTACGGCGGGGGCTCAGGGCCTTGGCGCTGCTCATCTGGGCTTGCCTCATGACGCTGGGCTACGTGCTGCTGTACGACTCACGGATGAAGGGGGCCTGTGCATGGGAGCAGGTAACAGGTTGGGGCCCTGAGTGTCCCTCTGTCTGGGGGCTGGGTGCACCAGGGGCAGCTCCCGCCCTTGCTTGGCATCAGGTCCCCTCTGGAGAAGGGCACCTGCATTGGGTGTGCTGGGCAAGACCCTTCTGGCTCCTCATGGCCGTGGTTTGAGACTTAGGACGGGGCCAGGCTGATTCTGTCCTCAATGACCTCCCGATGTGGGAGGTTGAATGTCTGGCTGTGGTGTTTCTGGGTGGCCCCTCATTTGGTTGGAAATGACAGAACCCCAACTCAACGAGGCAAAACGTCACAAATTGGTGTGTGTGCCAGGGAGGGCTGAGGGCTCAGTCCTGGGGCTCCAACTGCGTGGCCAGACCTGATCTCTCTGGCCCTGTCTCTCAGCCCTGCTTTCCTCTGGTGCTTGATTCCTGTGCAAGCTGTCCCCAGGTGGGGGCAGAGATGGCAGCAAGCAGCCCCAGGCTGCCCGCCCACCAGCTTAGTCACCCCTGCCGAAAGAGAGAGCCTTCACCCAACCAGCAACAGGCCCCAGCTTGAGTCCTGTGGGCCTGGCCTCGTCACGGGCCTAGCCTGGACACTGTTGGCGAGGGGTGGTCCACTCTACCCAGTGCACCTGGACCATGTGACCCCACTGCTTTGCTGGGGTGGGGTCAGGCTCATTTAAATGACGCAGACTCAGAGCTCAGAGGCGCTGTTCCCGGAGGGGGCAGGTGCAGAGCAGGTGGGAGTAGCACCTGGCTGGCTGGCTCCCAGCATGGGTGGGTGTGGATGAGTGGGTGGGGCTGCACTGCCAGAGGGGGCAGGTGAGCACCCCACCCAGTGTTCCCCCCTGTAATTACTGTCCTGCCGACGGAGGGCCGCGTGGTGTTGGCACCTGTGGGGCTCACTGGTTACAAGGGGTGCGGAGTCTAGCTCCTGGGAGGCTCAGCCTCGGCCACAGAACCAAACCAGCGCATAGGAAACAATGCATAATGCCGGCTGGACTGGACCCAGAAGCACACTTTGACTCTATTTGGGTCCATTGTGTGTCCATGGCTGGTGCTGGCTGTTCTCATCCCAGTTGCTGGGGGAGGCTGAGGACAGAGGGCACTGTGGACTGGGCTCTGCATTCAGGTTTCTGAGGACCGTCCCTACAAGACCCTACTCTCAGCTCAGCCTTGGAGCTGTGTCCTGGGCTGTGGGCAGCTTGGCTGGGTGCCCCCCTGTATGGAGGGCCGCCGGCAGACTGAGCGTGATGGTGTTCTGTCCCCAGGTGCCCTTCTTCCTGTTCGTCATCTTCGTGGTATACACGCTGCTGCCCTTCAGCATGTGGGGGGCCGTCGCAGTGGGGGTTGTCTCCACTGTCTCCCACCTCCTCGTGCTCAGCATCCTTGCGGGGGTCCACGAGATGCCTAGTGACCACATAGAGCTGAAGGTGAGGGGCAGGGTGGGGGGCCTCTGGGGCGGGGGCTGTGGTTTGGGGCTGAGGGCAGCCAAGACTCCGTGGGGTACGTTGGGCCCCAAAGACCTCTGAGCAGAATTTGGAGGCAGGTGGCAGCATCCCAAGGTCGGGTTCTCTGAGTCTGCTTCTGGAGCAGCTGGCCCCCCTCTTCTTTGCTGGCTAGGGTCCCCCAGAGGCCCAGCCCTCGCCTGAGTCCTGACCCTGACTCCACTTTCCAGGTCAGGTGCCGTGCTGTGTGGGGGTGAGGTCCCTGAGGTTTCCCCACTCCTGGCAGGGCTGGGGTGCTCCCTGGGCCTAGCATTCTGTGAGATTACGTTAAGTGGGGCGAGCCTTTCGTTCTGTGAGTTTACGTTAAGTGAGGTGAGCCTTTTCTGAGTTTACGTTAAGTGAGGCGAGCCTTTTGTTCTGTGAGTTTATGTTAAGTGAGGCGAGACTTTCGTTCTGTGAGTTTACGTCAAGTGAGGCGAGCCTTTTCTGAGTTTACGTTAAGTGAGGCGAGCCTTTCGTTCTGTGAGTTTACGTT
>NW_004443950.1:17926221-18002204 GCF_000243295.1 Trichechus manatus latirostris | reverse complement strand
GTTAAGTGAGGCGAGCCTTTCGTTCTGTGAGTGTTCGTTAAGTGAGGCGAGCCTTTCGTTCTGTGAGTGTACGTTAAGTGAGGCAAGCCTTTCGTTCTGTGAGTTTACGTTAAGTGAGGCGAGCCTTTCGTTCTGTGAGTTTACGTTAAGTGAGGTGAGCCTCTGGTTAGTAGCTAGTGGTGACTCATGCATCTTCCCCCTGACGAGCCTGGGTGCCCACTCTGGCCTTTGGTGCTACTTGGGGCCCTGGGCTCTCTGAGGTGGTGCCACCTCTGCCCCTCCGGTGTCTGGTGCCCCAGCCCTCTTGGGCCAGGAAGTGACCAGCAGGTTCAGAGCAGGGGCCTGAGTGCTGGTCCTGTGGTTCTGGCGCCGTGAGGAGGCCAGCCCGTCAGGCCTGCTCCCCGCCTGCCCCAGGAAGGGGTGCCAGCCTGAGTGGGCTGGGGGTCAGGTGAGGGGTGCCATTGCCTACCTAGGCCTGGAAGCCGACCAAGGGGGCTGGTGCGGGGGGTTGGGTGGGGGCATGGCCAGGCTGAATGCTGAGCCCCACCCCACCCGCCCCAGCTGCTGGCCAATGCCATCATCTTCCTCTGCGGGAATCTCACCGGCGCCTTCCACAAGCACCAGATGCAGGATGCCTCCAGAGACCTGTTCACCTATACCGTGAAGTGCATCCAGGTCCGGAGCAAGCTGCGCATCGAGAAGCGGCAGCAGGTGGGCCCCTCCCCTGGAGCCACCGCCTGGAGCTGCTGCCTGGACCCGCTTGGTCCCCCCGACCCTCTCCAAGAACCTCCCTATGCCCCTGCCCCGCTTCCCATGTCCCCCACGCCCTTCGCTGCCACCCTCACCCCCTGCCCCTTTCCCCTTACCTCCACTTCCCCACAGCCCTCCATTCCCCACAACCTTCCCTCCCCATGTATTCTTATCTCCCCCACCTCCACACTCGCCCACATCACTCTATCTCCCTACCCTCCATGTCCCCACTCCCATGCCTATTTTCCTACCACCCCACATTCCTCACCCTTTCCACATCCCTCACCCCCACGTTCTCACACTCCCCACTCCCACATTCCCATACTCCTCACCCTCACATTTCCACACTTCCCCCACCCCCCATTCCCCACACTCCCACACCCCCCATCCTCCCCTCCTGCACCCCACATTCCCCCCTCCCAAACCCCCCATTCCCCCTCCCAACCCCCTCATCCCACCTCCCTACCCCTCACACCCCTGCCTCCCGTCCCACCCCCGCCCCACGCATCCGCCCATCCCGCACCCCCCCATTCCTCTCTGTCCTCTTCCTTTCTCTGTTGGACCCTCAGACCCTGTGGAGCAGCCGTGTGCATGGGTTACATTGCCAGACACCCAGGGCGTCTCACTCCAGGGGGCTGCTGGGGACATGGGAGGGAGTTGGTGGCAAGACATAGGCCAGCAGAGATGGAGGCATTGTTGGTAGGGAGGATAGACGCCTGGGGCCTGGTGCCAGCCCGCCTGTCCCCTCCGGCCCACCCCCCGCATGCCCAGGAGAACCTGCTGCTGTCGGTGCTGCCGGCCCACATCTCCATGGGCATGAAGCTGGCCATCATCGAGCGTCTCAAGGAGCACAGAGACCGCCGCTACATGCCTGACAACAACTTCCACAGCCTCTATGTCAAGCGGCACCAGAATGTCAGGTGGGCAGTGGGGCAGGGTCCCCCAGGGCCGTGTCCGTGACCCCCGGCCCTGGCAGGCGGCCGTGTCCATGATCCCCCGCCCTGGCAGGTGGCCGCGTCCGTGACCCCCGGTCCTGGCAGGCGGCCGTGTCCGTGACCCCCTGGCCCTGGCAGGCGGCCTCCCTGATGTGGCTGGATGCTGTGACCCTGGCCCACATAGGGATTGAGGGGTGAGCAGATAAGCAGCTCACTGTGGCTTCCCCCAGCCCATTCCTGGGCCTCAGTTTCCCGTTCGTTTCCTGAGGAGGTAGGATTAGATGAGGGCTCTTACATCAGGGTTCTCAGATTGGGTTGGGGGAGACCCAGGAGCCCCCAGAAATTGCAAAGCTATGTGAGCAAACATGATTGCCGGGAAGAAAGGGATCTCTAGCTCTCCAGTGAGTCTCAAAGGGACACCAGTAAAACTCATGGCAACCTCCCGTGTGTCAGAGTAAAACTGCTGCAGAGCGTTTTCAATGACTGATTTTTCAGATGTAGATCTCCAGGACTTTCTTCTAAGGCACCTCTGGGTGGACTTAAACCTCCAACTTTTCGGTTAGCAGCTGAGTGCATTAACCATTTACACCACCCAGAGACTCCTTAGATATCAGGCACAGAAAAGATTCTTAGCTCTCAACAAGTCTCTGACCAGCTCTGGCCTTGCGTCCTCTTAATCTCTTTCAGTAACTAGATTCTGTCCAGTCACCTCCAACTCATAACAACCCCATGTGTGTCAGAGTAGAGCTGTGCTCCGTAGGGTTTTCAATAGCTGATTTTTTGGAAGTAGATTGCCAGGCCTTTCTTCCAAGGTGTCTCTGGGTGGACACTAACCTCCAACCTTTTAGTTAGCAGTTGGGCACGTTAAATGTTTGCCCCCCCCCCCCCAGTTACTCCCCAAAGGGGCACAGGCCCCCCAGAAGGAGATGCAGGCTCCCTGGTCCTGACACCTGGGTCTGGCTGATTTGAAGGGCTGCAGAATCTTACTGTGTTAAATGTGGCCGTGGGTCCTGTGACCCTGGCCTAGCTCTGCCTGATGGCGCAGCATTCTGCCTGAGCGCCGGCCCCGCTGCCTTCTGTCTGGGCTCTGGGCAGCCCAGGAACTCACAGACCTTGGAGCTGGGAGAGCTGCCACAAATGGCAGCAGGTCACTCAGCCTCCCCGAGCTTCAGTTTGCTCATCTGTAGAATGGGAACTCTAGAAGGGGTATGTGAGGACCAGATGTGTGTAAAGTGTTGGAACGGAGAGCTGGCTCGAGGGAGCACGGAGTTGCATCTTACTGGGGGGCTAGTTCTGAAGTCTGTACTAAGGGTGAAAATGCAGGTCTCGGAAAGGAGAGAGGAATTTCCCTGTTGCCGGACCCCTGTGCCTGTAACAGTGCCATTCATTTGTCTGCAGTAGTTGAGGGCCTGACGGGGGGCTCTAAAGGGCACCTGCTGTCCCTGGGGTTTGTTCCGTTCTGCTGTAGCCTTAAACCTCTGGAACTTTAATTCAGCTCTGTGGGTGGGAGCTTCCATCCCTTCCCCGTGGAAGCTGACAAGAGGCAGGCGCTGCTTGGGGCCCTGGTGGTGAGGGACCCCTCGGCTCAGGGCTGGCGGGGACTCCCCAGACTGCCCTGCCTTGCTCCTGCTGCCCCATCTTCCAGGGACCTGCTCTGACCTTCCACTGCCCCCACCCCTCAGCATCCTCTACGCAGACATTGTGGGCTTCACACGGCTGGCCAGCGATTGCTCCCCAAAGGAACTGGTGGTGATGCTTAATGAGCTCTTTGGGAAGTTCGACCAGATCGCCAAGGTGAGCCCGCCGGCCGGTGCTGCTGCCCCTCATGGCCGCCATGTGGCCCCCAGAAGGCCGCACGCCCCCTCTGCTGACTGTAAAGTCAGGAGCCCCTCTCACTGCATCCAGAGGGGTGGGGAGAGCCCAGCACTGTTGCAGGATCCGGGCGGGGAAGCCTCTGCTGAGTTTTAGCATTCAGTCAGCAAATGCTTCCCGGCGCATGCTGTGTGCCAGTCCAAGGCAGAGGGGAAGGTAGAGGCGGGCAAGGCAACCAGAGCCCTCCCCAAGAATGTGAGGCTGGTGGGGTGACTGATGGTGCCCACTGGGGAATGCATGGGGGCTGCAGGGGCTCAGAGGAAGCTTGGGAAGGCTGCCTGGAGGAGGAAATGGCTCAGCCTCCCTACTCAAGGCCAGAGCCTCGGCCTCCCCTGGGAGCCTGGGAGGACCATGGAAGGCTGGGCTGCACCCAGGTAAATGTGTGCACATTGAAGTTTGAGGAAGCCAAAGAGGCAAAGGATCCAGAAGAAAGGGAACAGTGTTCAGGTAGGGGGAACAGTATGTGCGGGCCCAGAGTAGAGAGGAAGCTTTATGTCATGGAATAAACAAGGCTCAGTGTGAGTGGGACACAGAGTGAGGGGACAGGGTGGCCAGGGCCAGACGTGCAGGGATTTGAGGGCTGAGGTGAGCAGTGGGATTTTGATGTAAGGACACTGGGGAGCAAGAAAGGTGCCAAGCAGGGGAGGGGCACTGGGCAAGGAGGGCTCTGGAGTGCAGCTGATGGGAGTGATCGGGAGACCGGACAGGGCTTGGCTGAGGTCTCACTCACTGTCTGTTTTGTCTTTGTGAGCAACACCCAGCCCAGGGTGCGTGTGTGCGTGTGCGCGCCTGCGTGGGCATGTGATTGGTAGGAATACTCAAGTCATTCATTAATTCCCCCAGTGGTCCTGAGGCCTACTGAGTGCCAGGCCCTGAGGTGGTGTGGGGCATCGGGCCAGCCCTCAATTTGCTTACGGTCTGTATGCTGTGTGCTTTGAAGAGGGGTGCCAGGGGCTGGGGGAACCTGGGGAACACCTGACCTGGCATGAGGTGGTCAAAATAGACTTCCTGGAAGAGGTGGCAGCTAAGTAGAGACTGAAGCATAGATCTAAGAAGCGGCCCCCTGCCTTGGTTGCACATTTGAATCGTGTGGGAAGCTCAACTAGAACACCTCACCCGTCAGAGTTTTAAGAGCCACTAGGTGATTCTAGGTGTGGAGGCCAGTGGTCTAGAGCTTCGTGGGAGGCAGGTTCTGGTCCTGCTCAGAGAGATTTTCATAGTCAGAGCCCCTCAATCCTTGGAGGGACTGCTACATCGGGGTGGGCTCCCCATCACGGGGTGACCAAATCCCGGTTGGCCAGAGTAGAGAGAAAGCTTCATGTCCACGGAATGCACGTGGCTCCGTGTGAGTGGACACAGTGAGAGGGGTACAAGGTGGCCGGGGCCTTTGCCAGGAATGTTGTGGGAAGTGTCCTGCCCTGGGCATTGGGGCTGAGTGTCCCTGTGGTCCTGTCTAGCCAGGAGCCTTGTTTCGGGAGCTCCAACTTCCCCTGAACCAGCAGGTGGGGCCTCAGGGGCTGGCCATAGGTAGGGCAGGGGGCCTGGGCCTCAGGCATGGCTGGCCCTCTCCCTGACAAAAGCCCAAGGGCCTTCCCCTCCCCACAGGCCCAGGAGGAGGGGCCCCAGTGTGCAGATAGGGACAGGGAGGCCGGGGCGGGTGCTGCCTCCCAGCTAGAGGGTCACAGCCTTTTCTCCCTCAGCAATCAGATTCCAGAACTGTGACCTCCCCTGAGCCCAGGGCCTGCTCTCTCAGAGAGTCCCCATGGCGTTTGGGCTCAGGGACCCCCCAGCTTCCACAGTTTGTAACTGTCAGACACAGTGGACCTGTCAACCATGTGGGGGAGCAGCCTGGAGAACGTGGCCGTGGCGCCAGGCTCCCACTGGTCTGCCAATCCCTGATAGGTGACATCAGCCAGGGCTGGTCCAGAGGGCAGGTCTGCACCGGCCGAAGTGGGAATAAGGGCAGCTGGAGCCTGTACCCAGGTGTCCGGGCCCTCTCCCAGCTTCCCGTTGCTTTGCAGGAAATCCCTGTCCTCATCCCCTTACGGCTACTCAGAGCCCAGGCTGTGCCAGATGGGCCCACCAGGAAACACCTGGCATACACTCAGGTGGGGTAGTTGGAGGAGGGCATAGTAACAGCGCTATTCCCAAAGGTGTTCCCAGGCACAGGGAGCTTCCAGGGAGGGCCAGTGCCATACTGGGTCAGTAGTGGCCTGATGGCTGTGGGGGAGGCCGGTGCTAGACCTGGGGATGAGGGTGCCTTCGTTCCAGAGCTGGGCTGGCCTTTAGGGACCCTGCAGGAGGGAGCTGGGCATCAGTGCACCAGCCCCCTTGCCTCCTTCCCTCTGGTCCCCCTTGGCTGAACCTTCTGGAAGCCACAGGGTAAGACCATCTGCCATTGCACCCGTGAGGGTCAGCAGGAGTGGGGATGGGTTGGGAGGGTAGGGAGAGGATTGGAGGGCAAAGGCAGACATCCGGCCTATAGCTCCCTCTTCGGAGTTCCTAACACCTACCCATGAGGCCTTGGTATGCGTGGCCTTTGCCCAGGGCCTCCATGGCCACAGCACAACCTCAGATGGCACCTTGGACACCCCCCTCCCCTTCCCGTATGGGCGTTTCTCCACATCAGCCTTGTTCCATGTGGCCCCAGCCTCATTCTTCTCACCTCCTTTCACCCCACGCTCATCATCGTCGCTGTCTGCTCTCCCTCCACCCCCAAATCCTGCTCGTTCTACATGCCTAGCCGCAGAGCCAGCTCTTGGGTTACCTCAGCACCTGCTGACCCCTGCCCTTGGGTCTCACCCCCGCCCCAGGTGGTCAGTCAAGGTATTTTGCCAAAGTCCCTTGACTTATTTGCTACCTCTCTGCCCTCATGTCTCCCCACTCACTCCACTCCAGCCACATTGGCCGCCTGCAGCCTCAGGGCCTTTGCAGATGCTGCTGCTTCTGCCGGGCATGCTCCTTCTCCAGATACTGGTGGGGCTTATTGCCTCAGTTCCTTCGGACCTTTGCTCAGATGTCACCTTCTCCTCTCCGATGCCTCATTGGGTGTGCTATAGATTTGATTCATCTTGCTTAGTATCCAGCGCCTCTGCCAGCACATGAGCTCCATGCTGGCCAGGACTTCTGTCTGTTCATTGTTGTGTCCCAGCGCTAAGCACTCAGTAGGTGCTCAAACATTGCATGGACAAATGAAACAAAGGCGGCTGCTCTCTGAGAGGCATTCAGGTGGCTGCCCTTAGGGACACTTGGTTTCACCCCGGAAGCTTGGTTGGGTGGTTCCTCCTGGTGAACCACCCCTGTCCCCAGGCCCAGCAGAAGTTCTTGATGGCTGATACCCTAGGAGGCAGCCCCTGGCTGCGAAAGAGTCTGGCTCACCCTGGTGGTAGGGAGGACTTTGTGCATGACGCCTGGCCCCCGGCCCTCGCTGACCCGGCCCCTTCCTGGTCCCACAGGCCAACGAGTGCATGCGGATCAAGATCCTGGGTGACTGTTACTACTGCGTGTCGGGCCTGCCCGTGTCCCTGCCCACCCACGCCCGGAACTGCGTGAAGATGGGGCTGGACATGTGTGAGGCCATTAAGTAGGTAGCAGGGCAGGCCTGGGAGGGTGGGTCCTGTCCTCATGATGACCCTCTCCTGCCTCCCAAAGCACAGGGGTGGGGAACATGCATCACCTTCATTTTACAGATGAGGAAATTGAGGCTCAGGGGGGTGGAGTGGCTCGCCTGGACCTTGCAACAAGCCGGAGGGCCCAAAACCAGTCGGCTTGCCACCTCTGTGCCCGCCTGTGCCAGGGCTCCAGGTCCCAGCAAAGAGTCTCACAGCTCAGCTGGGTAGTGTGAGGATGGGACAGTGAGCTCCATTTCTGTCAAGGACTGAGTCTTTGCAACAGCAGGAGGGCTTCAGGGCAGACAGCAGGAGGAGCTTTCAGACTCAGGCTCAGAGTCCAAGGCTCCGTCCGCGTCCTGCTCCCCGTCTGAAGTAGACTCAGGAGACTGGCCCTTGGGGCTGTCAGCTTCCCAGGGCTCCTGCCCACTGATAATCCAACTTCTGCGAGGTTCTCTGTGGCCACTTGCCGTGGCGGTGAAGCTGGTGGTGGAGGGCCAGGCGGGCTCGGCCAGGCTGACCAGTGTCTGGGTCAGGTGTGTTCCTGGTCCGGGTATGGGCCCAGCGCCATCTCCAGCTCTGCTTCCTGACAGCTTTCCAGAAGCAGCTGGTGCTGCTGGGAAGACCCTGGACAGGGAGCTGCGTGACCTCAGGAAGGTGTCTGCCCCTCTCTGGGTCTGTTTCCTCCCCTTTAGAATGTGGAGGCTGTACTGGACTCCCTTGAGTCCCCTCTTGGCTTTGGGCCTGGCAGACTCTGTCTGTCCCAGCCCTGTTGGTGGACACATGGTGCTGGCATCTCCCTACCTCATGCCCGCTTGTCAAAGGGACTTATGTGCTGCCTGTGTTTGGGGGCACCTTGGGCCCTGATGAAGCTCTTGCCTGGCGATCCTGGTGTGGAGTGATGCCCTGGGGCTGGTGGCTCTCAGGGTTCCCATTTTCCAGAAATGGGGTGTCAGAGGACCCCAAGGCTGGCTCATGCTCCTTGTCTTTCAGGGTTATAGACGCCTGCAGTCTCTCCAAACCCAGGCTGGCTGCCCAGCAGGCAAATGGCAGCTGTAGTGCTAGGCCCATCACCATGAACTTCCGTGGCCCGCGTCAAGCGGCCTTTTTCCTCCTGCCTGCTCAGCCTGTGAGCTTGGGGTGGCCGCGGCCCTTGCACACTCCCAGGGACAGGGTGCTCAGCCCCTCCCGAGGGGGTAGCCCCGTCAGCGTGAGAACATCCTCACCCACCATGTTGCTCTGCCCCTGCTCCATGCCACCCCTCCTGCCCGGAGTTCAGGGTGTGGGGTGACCAGGCCACTCTGCCCAGGCAGGTGCGGGAGGCCACGGGTGTAGACATCAACATGCGTGTGGGCATCCACTCGGGGAATGTGCTGTGCGGAGTCATTGGGCTGCTCAAGTGGCAGTATGACGTGTGGTCCCACGACGTGTCCCTGGCCAACAGGATGGAGGCATCTGGAGTCCCTGGGTGAGGCTCGGTCTGGCAGAGTCAGAGGCCGGGGGTGGCTGGTGTGGTAGCGGGTGTGGACGCAGGGGGGGCAATCAGTGACCTGCAGTGGGGGAGTGGCCGGGGGCCCTGCTCTCCATGCACCCCAGTGGATGCCGGGCTCCGGGGCTCTCCCTGACTTGGATGCCCCCCAGCCGAGTACACATCACGGAGGCGACCCTGCGCCACCTGGACAAGGCATACGAGGTGGAGGATGGACACGGGCAGCAGAGAGATCCCTACCTGAAGGAGATGGATATCCGCACCTACCTGGTCATCGACCCCCGGGTAGGTGGGCGAGGGGGCGGGGCCGGCTGTCCTGGGCACTGGGGTCTGGGCCCCTGGGGAGGACCCCCATGAAGGCAGTGTCTTCTCACCAAGGCTGTGGAAGGGTGGCGGAGAAGCCTGCTGGGGCAGGAGTGAGTTCCCCATCGCTGGATATATTCTAGGGACCAAGTAGCAACTTCTGGGCCTCCAGGTGCTTCTCTCTGAGGTGGTAATGACCGCCTTGCCTGCCTCCAGGAGCAAGGGTGAGAGAGCTAATCCGAGTGGAGTGCTCACCCGTGCCACTGCGTCATGAGCACCCTAGAATTAACAGTCACTGTTAGTTTATTTTCCACGAGGTTGTCACCAATCTCCCAGATTTCCAAGATACATTGTCAAAACACACTTTGGATAAGAACTAGGGAAGCAGGGAATGGCCGGGGGGCCACTGGGCAGGAACCTACCGGTGTCCTGGGCTGTGACCGTGGCGCCAGCTGCCTTCCCCCTTCAAGACTGTTCTCGTGTGCCCAGGTCAGCGGGCCAGGTGGGCTCAGGCTGGTGGCTCCTGCCCTTGTCCTCGGGCCCTGCCCCCGCCCTCTGCGCAGGCTATTCTTTCCCATCTGGAGGGAGGGAGGGAGCCGATGTCTGGCTGCTCAGTGAATCATCCTTTGCTGCGCAGTCAGGAATGTTGGTGGCAGTGGGATCTTCCCAGCTTCCTCTCGCTGCTTGCCCGAGCCTCAGGGGCAGCACGGGCCAGCCTGGGGGCCCTCACAGGGCCTCTGTTTGCCCCTCTCTGCCCCCAAGCCCCGTACCCCTGCGGGTTTGTTGCCTTGGGGTCAGGCCTTTCCGGGTGCTGGTGCCAAGTCTTCACCCAGGAAAGCTCCTCCTGGTTCCTTGGTCCTGCTCAGACCCTAGTGCTCTTAGAATAAAACCCAAAGGCCTCCCCTTTGCTCCCTGACCCCTTCCCACTGTGTTCCCCGATCCCCTCCCCTATGCTCCCCTCCCCCTCCCCCTGTACTCCCCCCTCCCATACTCCCCTTCCCCCATATTTCCCCTCCTCCTCTCATGCCCCCCCCCATGCTCCCTCCTCCCCTCCCCCGTATGTCTCACGTGGTGTTTAACTGGGTGTCCTATACTTTATCCGGTAATCCTGCCCGTCCTGTTGTGTAATTGTATCTAGTCTCCAGCAGGTAATTCATGCACACGGTTGAAAATCTGAAGGGTACAGAAGACATGTAGTAAAATGTTTCCCTCCCACCCTTGTCCCCCAGCCAGCACTGTCATTGGCTGTCATCGAGTTGACGCCCCAGCTCCTGGCGACCCCATGTACAATGGGACCAAATGCTGCCCAGCCCCGTGCCATCCCCATGATCCGTTGTAGATTGGACCGTTGTGATCTATCAGGTTTTCACGGGCTGAGTTTTGGAAGTAGATCACCAAGCCTTTCTTCCTAGTCCGTCTTAGTCTGGAAGCTCCGCTGAAATCTGTTCAGCATCCTAGCAGCACACAAGCGTCCACTGACAGATGAGTGGTGGCTACGCATGAGGGGCAATGGCTGGGAATGGAACCTGCGTCTCCCGTGGAAGGCGAGAAGTCCACCGCTGAACCATCAACGCCCCTGTCCAACCAGCATGTTGCTGTCTGTTGCTGTCCAGTCTGTTCTCGTGGCAACCCCACGTGTGCTGAGTAGAATTGTGCTCCATAGGGTTTACAAGGCTGTGACCTTTTGGAAGCAGATCGCCAGGCCTGTCTTCCGAGGTGCCTCTGAGTGGGTTCAAACTGCCAACCTTTTGGCTCATAGTCAGGTGCTTAGCACCGCCCAGGGATTGCTTCCAACCATATTATCCCTCCCTAAAGGGGCCAGTGTTGTAAAATTCTTGTAATTCCTTCCACTGAGTTCTTTGTGTACATGTGAGCAAACGGGAACAGACTCATTTCCTTTCCTAGTTAAGTGGAGGGTGGCAGGCCACACCCGCGGCCTGGGCCTTGCTTTCTTCTTTGTTTGAGAAGCATCTCATCACCTCCTGTCGGTGGACACTGGGGTTATTTCCCAACTCTGGTTCCTTCTCTGACTCATGCGTTTCTTCAAGTCTGAGGGTCCGTGGGGGTAACTGCCCAGAGGTGTCTGACTGGCTCAAGGTCGGACAACTGTGGACGGAGGCTCCTGCCTGTCACATGCTTGCTCTGAACAGCACCCAATGACTCTTATTTGGAACACGTTTACTTCCTGGGAGCTGGGTGTCTGGCTTCCCTGCCCTAAGACAGCAGTGCCAGTGAATTTGAGCTATGTGCTATGTGGCGCAGTGGTTAAGAGCTCTGTTGCTAAGCAAAAGGTCAGCAGTTCGAATCCATCAGCTGTTCCTTGGAAACCCTATGGGGCGGTTCTCCCCTGTCCTGTAGGGTCACTGTGAGTCAGAATTGACTCGACAGCAATGGGGTTGGGTTTTTGGTGTATGTGCCGCTGTGTGAGGCGGAGTCGCCACTAGCAGAGGGGGAGACTGAGAAATTTATCAAGTTCTTAACCCTCACCTCCTATGTCCCCACCAGGCTGCCTATGGCAGGGCTGTTCCCAGGACCCCGGGATGCTCACGAAGGCCTGCCTCCACACTCTTCCCTCCGGCTAGGGAGACAGGCTCTGCTTAGGGTTTAAACTGTTCCCACCCCAAAAGGACAAGAGAAGTTTCCAGGAAAGCCGCTTGCAGCTTAGTGAGTGCTGTGGCTCTAGGTGCTTTCCATGCGGGTGCTTGGGGAGCCCTGAGGAGACAGGGAATGTTTAGGGGGCAAAGGGGAGCTCACCGACCTGAAGATGGCCCAAGTTTGTCTCTGGCGGCCTCAGGGCCCTTCTCATCCCACCGGCTTTTCCAGGCCTGCCTGCTGCCGTCTGGCTAGTAAAGGCCCCAGCGTGCAGTTCTTAGGGCGTTTGGGCTCTGTGACACTCATGGGGGTGGCAGAGCTGGGCCTGCAGGTCCTCCCCGGGTGTGTACCTTGGCCCCCGCATCCCTAGCCATGGCAGGTAGGTAGGTAGGTGTGGGCCGGCCAGCGGCCCTCATGGGTCCATGCTGTGGCTTGGTGGCCTCACAGGTGGAACCCCTGGAAGGCTGCCAGGGGTGGGGCCAGTGGCTGGCCAGGACTCCATACTCCTGGGTGCTACCCACAGGGAGGAGAGGACTTGGGTGACGTGCCGGCCACATGGGGCTTTCCTGGGTGCTGTCTCCTCAGAGCCCTGTGGGGGAGGGGCTGATGAACCTTTAGGCCCCTAGGACTGTGTTTGGTTCTGAGGCGCCTTCACAAGGCAAGAGCGACCTGAATCCGATTGGTTGGAGGGGGCCGTGCACAGCTGTGTGTCCTCTCCTGGGGCAGGGACCGGCGCTGAGCAAAGGCTCCCAAGGGCGCAGCCGAAGATGCACTGGGCCTCAGCGTGTCCCGGAAGGGCAGCCCACCCCTCAAGGGGACCTGGGAGGCCTCGTGCCTTTTCCCCTTTCTGCCTGATTGCTGCTCCCAGAGTGTCGTGTTTTGGGAGGGCAGAATGGGGTGGTGGCCCCTTCCTGCAGGGGAGGGAGACAGGCCGAGTCTGTGTCTGCCCACAGAGCCAGCAGCCACCGCCGCCCTGCCAGCACCTCCCCAAGCCCAAGGGGGATGCGGCTCTGAAGATGCGGGCATCAGTGCGGATGACCCGCTACCTGGAGTCCTGGGGCGCCGCGCGGCCCTTTGCGCACCTCAGCCACCGTGAGAGTGTGAGCGTCAGTGAGACCCCTGTCCCCAGCAGCCGGAGGCCCAGGGTAAGCACACCCCTCCTCCCCCCGCTCCGCTGAGATCTGGGGAGCAGGAGAACTTGTGCTAATGGCATCCTTTTGAGCCTCACTTTCTCCACCTGTGAAACTGTCGCAGTCTCTCCCTGGCCTCCCCTACCCCCTGAGGCTGCTGGAAAGTGAGGCATTTGGAAAATACTCCAGGACACCAGGAAGGTCCTCCTCACTCCCTAGACAGAGTCTAGATTGAGTTCAGGACCCCTGCAGCTCACGCAAGCTGGACCCTCTGCCCCATGTGTCCGAGTGTGCCCGGGATGATGCACCCCGCTGGGCCGCAGGCTTCGGGCCCAGCCTTCTGGGGAGTAAGGTCTTGGTCATCCTCTCCTCCTACCTTCCCTTCCAGGCCATTCCCCTGCGGCGCCACCGGACCCCAGACAAGTACGTGTGCTGCCCCCCTCCTCTGCCAAGTCTGCCCTGCCTTCCTGGCCAAATCCTGCCCCGTCACCTCCTCCAGGCAGGCTGTGGAGATTGCTGCAGCCTGGGCCAAAGCGTTCCTAGGAACCAGAGCCCCCTGGCCCGTGGCTCTTCTGCATGGCCTTGAGCACTGATTGAGTGCCTGTTGTGTGCCCACCCTGAAGGGGGGGTCAGTGGGCTCGTGTACTCTGGTCTTGATGCTGACCCTGTGGGTGGAGTAGAAGAGGCCCTGGGTGGGGGTCGGGGTCTGCCCTCTGCTCCCTGCTGGACCACTGGCCAGCGGGTGGGGCAGGCCTGCCTGCCACCTGTCTTATCTGGGCTTCAGCGGGAACCCCTCACCCTCAGCTGCCCTGCATGAGGCTCTGTGGCCTCCACAGGCTCTTGGGCCCTACTCAGGTGGTCCTCTCTCCCATACCCCTGCTGCTGCGCGGTGGATGTGGGGTCCTGGGGTGATGCAGGTGGGGGATCTGGTTCCAGAAGTGCGTCTCTCAAGGGGCGGTCGGAGGACGACTCCTACACTGATGAGATGTGGTCGGCCATCGAGGGGCTTACCTCCACGAGGTAAGGCTCCTAGACCCCGCCCCCCTAAATGCAGTCCCTCAAATGGCCAGGCCCAGCACCTGCTGTCACGTGTGGCCCAGCTCCAGCTGTGGCCCCAGGTAGCCCCTCCCCTCCTCCTGATGCTGCATCCGGAGGGTGTGGCCCTGCCCCACTGCCCGCCCAGACGCCCCCTCGCCCCCTGTGCTGCTGCCCCCAGGTTCTCCTGCTCCAGGTCAGATGACTTCCACGCCTGCACCTGCGTGTCCATCTTCCAGGAGAAGGGCCTCGAGCGAGAGGTGAGGACCCTGGGGCAGCCCCTACCCCAGCTCCAAAGGTGGGGGTGGGGCGGGGGTGCAGGCCGTGGGACAGCCAGCACTCCCAAAGGCTCCTTAAAGGGAGGGGTGGGATTCTCTGCAGCTTTGGGGGTTCGGTAGGTTAGGCTGTCTGCACTGGCCTTATAGTTGGAAAAAAAAAAAACCACCTGAAATGTAGTATCCAGGTTGGAAGGGACCTGATTGGATGGCAGGCTTTTGTAGCAACGATGACTGTTCATCTGTTGAGCTGGGTTTGGCAACGTCCTAGGTACGTGTGTTATGTAATCTAACCCTCAAGCGGTTGGGTAAAGGGGGTGCTGGTACCCTCATTTCTCAGACAGGAAGCTAACTGTGGATCCCTGGCCTAGAGCAGACCCCGTCTTTACCCCAGGTGTGCTCGTGGGGGTCATCGCAGGCCCACAGGGCTCTAGTGCTGGGGCCTACCTCCCTCCTGCTAGCCTGGGGCAATGCTTGCCCTTGCTGGGGCTCCCTAGGGGAGGAGCTCGGGGTCTGGAAGCAGGTGTATTGTTGTATGCTGTCGAGTTGATTCGGACTCACAGTGACCCTATAGGACAGGGTAAAACTGCCCCATAGGGTTTCCAAGGCTGTGATCTTTACGGAAGCAGACTGCCACATCTTTCTCCTGCAGAGGGGCTGGTGGGTTCAAACTGCTGACCTTCCAGTTAGCCGGGTGCTTTAACCACTGTGCCACCAGAGTTCCTTGAG
Organism: Trichechus manatus latirostris; assembly: GCF_000243295.1. Classification (NCBI taxonomy): domain Eukaryota; kingdom Metazoa; phylum Chordata; class Mammalia; order Sirenia; family Trichechidae; genus Trichechus; species Trichechus manatus. The sequence goes on along the minus strand of NW_004443950.1, from coordinate 17,987,486 downwards.
GCAGATGTGGCCACCGTGAAACCTGCCCGGTTGTGACCCCGGGCGGGCTGCTGACCTCCTGCCTTGGTTTTCCCATTTGTAGCAGGGCCCTCCCGGGCTGTGCTCATGAGAGGTCAGGCTCAGCCTTGCCCCTTGGTTTGGGTGAGGACAGATTTCCTAGCCACCCCAGTCTCAGCAGCCCTGAGAGCTCAGACTTGGCTCCTAGCCACCCCTTGCTCTGGGCATGGGGCTTGGGGCTTTTCGGGGACCCCAGAAATAAAGTTGGAGACCTGGGTGGGGTAGAGAAGGGTAGGTATTGCTGCTTCTAAATACAAAAATACTCCAAACCTGTTGCCATCGAGTCGATTCCAACTCATAGTGACCCTATGCGACAGAGTAGAACTGCCCCATAGGGTTTCCAAGGAACAGCTGGTAGATTTGAACTGCAGACCTTTTGGTTAGCAGCTGAGCTCTTAACTACTGCACCATCAGCCGTCAGGGGTCCAAATACAAAAAACGGGCTGCAAAATGGAAAGACGGAAAGTTACAGAGCACAACGCCATCACTTAGAACTCCAGAAGCGCATGAGATTATTTTTAAGGGGAATGACTTGAGATGCGGAGGGGTCAGAGCAAGTGGCCCTGCAGGTGGGGTTCACACGACTGGGTGGGCATCTCTTATTCTGTCGATCCCAGTACCGCCTGGCACCCATCCCCCGAGCCCGCCACTACTTCGCCTGTGCTGGCCTCATCTTCCTCTGCATCCTGCTCATCCATGTCCTGCTGATGCCCAGGTCAGTCAGGGTGGGGAGGACGGTCCATCATCAGGCCGGAAGGGCCGGCTGTTGGGATTCAGTAACTGTAGCTGCTTGGGATCCTAGAAAGTGGACCAGGGGTGGTAACTCCAGCACCTGGAATCACCAACGTGTATTTGCTTGTTTTAATTGAATGTGCTTGCTCTGTTGAGCCGCAGGCCTCACCACTCCCTGACATCTCTCGCCTTCTGAAGTCACCTCTTTTCTGCCTGGCCCCTGCAGGCATTTTAGTTTGTGACCTCTGCCTTAAGTGCCTGGAGTCTTAGAACCGTACATTTCTCAGATCACAGCCATCATCATCTTCCTCTTATGTGTGGGGAAGTTGAGGCTCAGAGAGGTTAATAACTTTTATTCAGGGTGGCACAGTGAATACCTCAGGAGACACTGAGATCCATAGTTGTGGCTCAAGGGCCCTGTTGGTGGGGACCGGGGCTGAGGGTGAGGTCAGAGGGCAGGGGAGGTAAGGCCAGCTACTTGGAGGTTTCTGGAAGAGCGGCTGAGCCAAGGGATGGACCGGGATGGACCAGGGCTGTGGTTTAGGATGTGCTTAATGAAGACAAAGTAGGGGACGCTTCCATGGCCCTTCAATGCGCCAGACAGAAGTGTGAAGGCTAAATCGCTATTACTCGTTTCTTACATTCTTAGCCCAAAAAGGGGGATGTGATGCTGTGTGTTTTGGCCAGGCGTCACGTGTTACTAGTGGGGTAGTTGGGCCCCCGTTTTCAAAGGCCCCCTTTTCTGAATAGAATAGCAGCCGGGGAAGGGGCAGAAGGAGCTCGTGAGCCAGAGAGTTGGGGTGACAGGAGGGGTGGGCGGCCCTCCTGTGGCTCGGTCGCGGGCAGTGGGTCCCCCAGGACTTGGTATTTTTCCTTTGTTCCAGGATGGTGGCTCTGGGTGTGTCCTTTGGGCTGGTGGCCTGCGTGCTGGGACTAGTGCTGGGCCTGAGCTTCGCTGATGAGTTCTTGGTGAGTGGAGAGGCTGCAGGACAGAGGAGGGCTGATGGGCCCACTGGGTGGGCAGGGCTGTGGTGGTGTGAGCCCCTGTCCCCATGGCTCCCTCTTCCCTGCCTCGGCCCTCTTCCCTCTGCTCCGGCCGGGGGGCTGGGTGCTTTGTCCTGGCTCCTCTTGCCTCGAGGACACTTTGCTGAGTGTTCTGGAAGCTTCTTCAGAGAGTTCTTCCCGTGCCTGCTGGAGCCCCCCAAGTGGCTGTTAGCAGCTCCCCAGGGTGGGGGCGTCTCTGTGCATTTACAGTGCTTGCTAGGTGCCAGGCACGGTGGGTATGCCCCCCTACCTTCATCACCTGAACAGACGTCTGTGTTCCCAGGAGCTCTGGTGGGCACCTGAACAGACGTCTCTGTTCTGGGCCAAGGTGGGAGGGCCCCCCACTGCAGCCCTCAGCAGGCTCCGTCCTGGTCTCTGTGTGGGCCCTGGGTGACTCGGCCCCATTTTTCCACAGAGGTGCTGCCCAGCCCGGGGGATGCTCCGGGCCATCTCCCAGAGAGTGGAGACGCAGCCCCTGCTGAGGGTGTCCCTGGCCATCCTGACCATCGGCAGCCTGCTCACCATCGCCATCATCAGCCTGGTGGGTCCCGGGGGGAGTCCCTTATGCTGTGGCTGTATGCTTCCCGGGTGGGGGAGCCACTGTGGGAACCTCACGGTTCTGGAATCCTGTCATCTTGCTGTTTTTACAAGCTGTATATCTCCTGTCACCCACTCCAGAGCTTGGTGGGTGGGTGATGTGTCTCCTCATTTCAGGCTTAGGGACTCTCACCCTTCATTTTTCAAATGGAGGCTGTGGGCCCACAGAGAGTTTAAGTGGCCAATCCCATGGGTCTGTGCACTTGACCTCCCCGTCCTCGGGTTCCTCACTGTCCTACCTCACCCCCCCTAGGGATGTTGCTAGCTTCAGCCTGGCTTCTCCTGGCTCCATCTCACTACTGCAGAAAGCGGCTTGTGTGTCACACTTGTCCTCTCTCCTTCCTCCCGGCTCCGCAGGCTGAGCCCTCTCCCCCATCCCACCCCCTAGACACTAGATTTTTGAAGTGTGCTCCTATGACACTGTCCCTCAAGGTCACCTAGGGAGAAGGAGGCATCGAATGTGCTGTGTCTGCAGCTGAGCCAGCCTCTGATGCTCTGGGGCTGGTGTCGTGTATCCCTGCCTTGTCCACGAGCCTGCCGGCTGCTGTGGAAAGCATGCAAGCTGCTCTGGGCAGTGTTCGGAGCAGGGCCTGGCAGCGTCCTGGTGCTCACCATGGTCTTGGGGCCCCATCCTCTGCCCCACCCGACTCTTCCTCTCCACCCTGCTGGGCCTTGGCGGGTCCCGAGTCACTCTCCCCTAGACTGACCCTAGCTGGGCCTTGTCTCCTCTGTAGCCGCTGCTGCCTCTCCCAGTGCGGGAGCCGCTTGGTGGGAACAAGACAAGCGTGAGCGCTGTGAGCAACCAGACCTCGTGTGAGCTGCTCCTGGTGAGTGCTCCGGTCCCAGGCTCCATGTGGTGCTGCCTGGACTGCACAGTCGGGCCATTGGTGCTGAGCCCGAGAGCACGGGGTGTAGAAGGGCTGAGCCCAGCCTCTCCCAGGCAGGGCTGAGGTGGACTCTGGGCCTGGAGAACCGGTACAGACGAGTCTCGTCTTGTGCGCTTGGTCTGAGGTGGGTGGGACAGGCAGGGGGCCGTATAAGGGGCTCTCCCGGTCACTTCTTCTGGATCAGGCATCGTCATTACCTCCGTTTTACAGGTGGGAAGTGGGGCTCTGAGGTTAACTGACTTACCGAGTAGCTGGTGGCGCCTGGACGGGGACGCAGGCAGGCTGACCCCAGCTCCCCAGGCTTCCCTCTGCTGGAAATGTCATAATGATAGACAGAAGGAGGGCTCTGGGGACTCGGGGGGCAGCGGCTTCATCTGAAGGGCAGAGAGAGGCCGGGTGAGAAAGTGGGAGCAGTAGGATTTTCAGGTGGTTTGTGCGATGGGGAGGGGGTGGGAGAGGGTAGCAGCAGAGGATTAGGAGATACAAGCAGGAAAGTAGGTTTGATCCAGATCGGGGCAGAGCGTGAATGCCAGGGTGGAGAGTAGGGGCTTTATTCTGACGGCAGTGGGGAGCCACAACATGATCTTGAGCAGGGGAATAATGTGGGCAGAGAGGCATGTTGGGAAGGGCAAGCTGACTGCAGAACCCGAGGCGGCGGGGAGGCTGTTCAGGCTTGTGGTGTGCGTACCACCGTGGCCTTGACTTCTGCTCGTCATATCCACTCATCCCCTCCATTTTTATTTACTACGTTTTTTTCCTTTAAACGAGCTCATCTGCCATAAACAGAATACAGTGAAAACAAAACAATACCATAAACTTTTAGATTTCATTGCCTGCACTTAGTTAACCTGGAAGATCAGCAAGTGATGGCAGACATACTGCTCCCACCTGGCTCTAAACCCCCAGGAGGGGAAGGGACTGTGAGCCAGGGTTAGTTAATGCTGAAGCACCTCTCCCTGGGGTAACCGCTGGCCCAGGAGGCTTGCTTCTTGCTGGGGGATGGTGGGGTGACCTCGGCCCCTGGGTAAGGCCCCCCTCCCACCCCCCAGCATTACACCAGCAGCTGCATCCTGGGCTTCATTGCTTGCTCCGTCTTCCTGTGGATGAGCCTGGAGCTGAAGTTTGTGCTGCTAACTGTGGCCTTGGTGGCCTACCTGGTGCTCTTCAACGTCTCTCCATGCTGGCAGTGGGCCTGCTGTGGCCACGGCCCAGACAACCTCACGGAGACCAACGACACCCTCAGGTAGGCCCCCAAAGCCACTCACTGCTGGGGTCCTGGCTCCTTCATACATCTCACAGGCCTCAGGAGTGTGGCAACCTTTATATTCTAGTGCCATTTGCACTGGAGCTTGTGGGGTGGGGCTGGGAGGTGGCAGGGTGTCCATTTTACAGAAGGGGAGGTGGAGGCCTGGGGAAGGCGACTTGCCCAGTTCCCTGCACCCGAAGCTGGGGACCGTGGTTCACTGGCGGGCTGTCTAGGGGAAGTCCTGAGTCCCATAGAGGCCATTTCCAGGCCAGCCTAGGGGTGCAGGGGGGAGACCTCAGCTCTCACTCAGTCCCTCTGTGGGCCGTGTCCTGGATCCCCAAAGTCTTGGAAAGGGGAGCAGCCTCTGCTTCCTTCTTGGACAGGGGTGACTCCTGTGGCATGGGAGGGGCTGGCGTGCGTGCACTTCTAGTGGTTTTGGGGCCGAATTGGTGTGAGGACCCAGAATAAAATCTGCTCTTGTGGGTCTGGCCTGCCAGTTAAGGAGAGCCTTCATCCGTCTGCCAATCTCCAAGTCCCTGCTGGCCTGGCCCCCTGCCCTGGCTCTCCGTAAGTCTGGGCTGCCTTCTGGCTGCTGCCTCATCTGGCACGAGGGCTTTTCCTTCAGACCTCGCGGTGGCTGATTCCATCACCCAGGTGTGACCTCAGGGACGCCTCCCTCACCTGCAGTCAATCTCTCTGCTACACTCCTTCCTTTACTATCGGAAACGGTCGTTTCCTGTCTGCCCACTAGAAGGTGAGCACCAAGAAGGCAGAGGTCTGTGCACTCTTCCCCTCGGGGGCACAGAGCACTTAGAGCACTCCAGGAAGTGCCGGGGGCCACATGCGGCCTCCTGCAGGTGGGGACTGAGTGCACCAATTTGAGGTGTCGCATCGGAACTGGAAACATATCTTGCCTTTCCCCTTCATATCCAGCAGCTCACCTCATCCATGGAATGATTTGAAGACAATGATTAATTTCTACCTGGTTCTGTTTTATGTCGCCCTCGTCATGCTCTCCATGCAGGTAGGCTGGACAATGCCCCAGTGAAGCCGTGGCTCACGCTGGCCGCCTTCTCCTCCATCTGGAGAGGTGACGGGGATGGGGACTGCCTCAGACGTGGAGCAGCACAGGAGACAGCAGCCAGCCTGGAGGGCGGGCCCTGGTCCCTGGGTCAGGGGTTCCAAGTCGGTGTCTTCACCTCCCTGTGTCACCTCCCACCAGGACATAAGTGACAGTTGATCTCGTGGGTCATGGGGAAACCCTGTTCAATTAGAGGTTTGCCACCAGCAGAGGTGGGCAGTACTCAGCTGCTGGCTTAGTAGCCGCAGGGGTTACCACTGTGCCTTGCCACCCGCTGGGTGGGTGTTCCTGCCCTTGCTGGCCTACCGATGGGATGCTGTCTCCCCTGCGTGCAGACTGACTACTACTGCCGTTTGGACTGCTTGTGGAAGAAGAAGTTCAAGAAGGAGCACGAAGAGTTTGAAACCATGGAGAGTGTGAACCGCCTTCTTCTGGAGAACGTCCTGCCAGCCCACGTGGCCGCCCACTTCATCGGCGACAAGTTAAATGAGGTGTGATGGGACAAGGGGCTGGGGCACTTGGGCAGGGAGTTATCAGAAGGTACACGTGCACTGTCCCGCCGAGGGAGTATCTATAGATGGAAGGCGCTTTCCAAGCTGGGCTTCTTTGGTCGTGGTCGATTTGTGGCAGAGCTGTAAGAACTCAGGAGTCAGAGACCTGGGTTCAAGCGTGATCGTGGATAAGATACTTCACTTTTCTGGGCCTTGACTCTTAAAGTGGGGCCAACAGACTTAACCTCGCAGGACTGTCACGAGGATCAAATGTGTCCAGGTATTTGTAATCTGGACATTGTGTACCGATGAAAATAACTGCATTTCCACTAGTTCTTTGAAAAAAGGGGGGAGGTTGTACATAAGAAAACAGATCCAGTGACTTGCTTAGTGGCCCAGAGGGTATAGAACCCAGGTCCACTGACTGCTGCCTTCTAACCCGCTATACGCAGCATCACTGGGGGTACTTAAAAGCACAGAGACCTGAGCCTGGCCCCATCCCAACCCACTGATTCGTAATCTCTTGATTCCCACGGCAGCCAGGGTGAGAACCACTTAGCGCCTAATCTCCACCCAAGGCTTAGGTTAGCGAACAGCTCCCAAAGTGCCTCAGCCTGCTTCTCCCCTCCCTGCACCCAGGACTGGTACCACCAGTCGTATGACTGCGTCTGTGTCATGTTTGCGTCCGTGCCGGACTTCAAAGTGTTCTACACCGAGTGTGACATCAACAAAGAAGGGCTGGAGTGCCTGCGCCTGCTAAACGAGATCATCGCGGACTTCGACGAGGTACAGCCTCCTGACCCGCCCTGCACATGGTGGCGCGGGCATCCTAAACCGCAGACACTAGAAAAGGGGACACAGCTCCCCTGGGGGACACACACCTCACACCAGGGATAACAAGGTACACACCTGCCTTCTCCACTGTTTTACTGTTAAATATTTGGTTAGCACCTTCTCTGCGCCAGGCCCCTTGAGAGGCTGGACTTGGGCCCGAGGCCTGTACAACAGCTTTGAGCTCCAGCTCAGCCCATGCTCTCAGCTCATTTCAGAGGAAATCGGTTTGGCTTAACTCTTTGCTAGAAACAGCTAGCCACATGACCGTGTAGATTATGCTGAGCTGTGCGTTTGCTCCTTAAAGAGAAGGCCAGAGCAGCTGGGAATGGAAGGGACAAGGAAGAGACAAAAAACACCAGGGCAAGGTGGAGACAATGGGAGGAGCAGGGGGAGAAGAACCCAGAGGCCGTGTCCCCACTTGTCCTTGGTTAGGAGCTCAGACGGAAAGGGCCAATTATGAGAACATGTCTGTGTGAGAAGTGCCGGTGGGAGGGAATCTTGGAAAAGGGAGGCCTGAGTTGCTGCCGCAGGATCTGGGACAGGCCTGGGCTGCAGCTGTGGAGTCCCAGGCCCTGCCCACTGCCTCCCTCTGTCCTGCAGCTGCTGTTAAAGCCCAAGTTCAGTGGCGTGGAGAAGATTAAGACCATCGGCAGCACGTACATGGCAGCTGCAGGGCTCAGCATCACCTCGGGGCATGAGAACCAGGTACTCAGGGCAGCAGTGTCTCAGCCTCACTTAGAGTCCCCAGACCTGTCACCTTATTTAAAGGGAGCACCTCCCTATCTCCCACCCTGCGCGGGGGGTACAGGAACTTGGATGGCTCAGCAGGGAGAGTTTTGGTGGTGGCGGCAGGCAGAAGACCCCCGAGAGCTGCCTTCTGGGGTCACAGGTGCTCTCGCAGGGACACGCACAGGGGAGGCATTCCCAGTGCGGCAGGGCTCCAGGTTAGGGCTCTGGGCTGCCACCTCACATACCTGGCCCAGGCAGGACAGTGGGGTGACTTCTCGCGGCCCCGAGTGCACAGGCTGTGTCCCGCAGGACCTGGAGCGGCAGCACGCCCACATCGGCATCATGGTGGAGTTCAGCCTCGCCCTGATGAGCAAGCTGGACGGCATCAACAGGCACTCCTTCAACTCCTTCCGCCTCCGCGTCGGTGAGGGCCCAGGCGGGCGGCTGGGTTCTGGTGGGGGGAGACTGCACAGCCCCGACCCCTGCTTCCAGGCAAGGCCGCGCTCAGGTCTGGCTGCAGAAGCTGTACTTTGCCATCTATTATGGAAATTTTTAGAAACCCCTCACCTGATCTTACAATGCCAGCAGCTGGATAATAATTCTGATTTTCTTTGCATACCACTTAGAAAGCTACCTTGGAGATTGTTAATATAGCACTACAGAAAATGGAGAACCAAAACAGGTGACCTCAAAATACACTGAGAACAAAGCAAGGTTATTAAATCTAACTAGTCCCTGTTAGCCTAAAGGCCTGGTGCTCAAAGCCCATTTACTCTGTATGAGGGAGATTAGCAGCTACTAGAAAAGTGTTACCACCACACCCAGACTTCTCCTTGCGTATCTGGAAAGTCTGAGAAAGAACTGCCCGGGGAATGCCCTCCTCACTTCCCAGGTGAGACCTCAGGCAGCACTACCCGGCCTTCCCTTCTTGCCACTCCAGGTAGTCAGCACTTTATGTGGTGGGGTGGATTCTGGGGCATCCCTAAGGAGCAAGGCCCGAGGCTCTGCCTATGTGCTGGGCTAACTGCAAACCTCTTCCTCAGGCATAAACCACGGGCCTGTGATTGCTGGGGTGATTGGGGCGCGGAAACCTCAGTATGACATCTGGGGAAACACGGTCAATGTTGCCAGCCGAATGGAGAGCACTGGGGAACTTGGGAAAATCCAGGTAAGCAGGGGGAAGAGCCCTCCCCAGAGGTGAGGGGACGGGGCTGGGGAGTCTAGCTGCACAGTTCCTGAGGGAGAGCAGACATGGTGCTGCTCGCTGGCCAGTTTCCATCGATCCCTCCCAGCTTCCTCCTGGCCTCTCTCCTTCGCAGGTTACCGAGGAGACCTGCACCATCCTGCAGGGACTGGGCTACTCCTGTGAGTGCCGGGGAATGATTAACGTCAAAGGCAAGGGCGAACTGCGGACTTACTTCGTCTGCACAGACACTGCCAAGTTCCAAGGGCTGGGGCTGAACTGAGAGCTTTCAGTGGGTTCAGCATCTGCTGGGAAGTGGTTTCCCTCCCTGAAGTGAGCCAAGGAGAAACCAGCACCATGCCAGTCACGAGGCACGCCAGAGATCCGGGCACCGACTCCTGACAGAGGCTGTGCCTGGCTTCCTGGAAATCGTACTGGGTCTCGGACGTGTGCACCAGATCCTGGCTTGAAGCGCCCACCTGTCTCCAGGACAGCAGAGGGTCACTGGTGCTGCTGGCTTCGCTCCCTTGCTCTGCAGGTAGCACAGCTGGAGCAGACATCCCTGTCAGTGGCCTGTGAATGCACACAGGTGGAGGACTGGCTTTTCTAAGGACAGAGGACTGAGACAGGTTGTCTGGGATGGGCTTGGAACTCCCTTCTCCCCAGGTGGATAAGCTGTTGGATTCTATATTCTGCACATAAGCATTCTGATAAGTGAGTTAAAAAAGTGGTTTTAATCTATACATGGTTTCAAACAACAGGGAGAAAAAGACTATAACTGACACTTGTTCCTTCCTGCCATCTCTGGCATGCTTGTTTCAAATGGATACATTATTAATGAGGGCTTTATCCTTTTTAATGACTTCTTCAATACTGGAAAAAATCTCTTCCTTCCATTGGCTCCTTTGCCTTTTTTACCACTGACACATAAAGGGGACTCCTGTCCAGTGTCAGCTTAGGGGACTAGCTTGTGAGCTGTCTGAAGTAAGTCCGGCTGTGGGGACAAAGCTCCAGGGAATGTGGCCCACAGAACTCATTAGAGGCAGGCGCTCAGGGTCAGCATCCAGCAGCTAGCTGAAAGCCTGGCAAATCAGGCACAGCCTTTAGCCTTTCCCTGCCTCCTCAGGCATTTGGGAGCTCTCCCCTGCCGCCTCCAACTGTATCTTAGCTTGTATATCAAAACGGAATGGAGTCTGTAGAGACAACTTGGACAACCTGTAGTACGTCTTTCCTTTTCTTCATCCTAACTTTTAAGAGCTTCAAGACTACAAAGATCTACCGAGCACATGCAGGTTCCCGTATCTGGGAGATGGTTCTCACACAATGCCGAGATGTTCTTCTGAACCCGAAGGAGTCAAGGCAAGTGCAAAAGGCCGGATCTGCGGATCTGTGGAGGGGCGTCTAGCCGTGCTCCTACTCCACAGGGAATGAATGAAGTCACCTGTTTGAAGGCGAGCAATAACCACACTGCCCATTCCTCTTCCTGAACTGCTTCACTGCCTAAGACTGACATATAGCGCATCCTCAGGATTTCCAGGACAACCAAATCTTACTATCCAGCAGGAATTCTTGACCAGACATCATCTGTAAGCTCCCTGAAGGATACAGAAAACCTTGTCCACAGGAGACTTCAAATGATAACACAGGCAGGTTGCAGAGAGGTGACTAGCCATCCTGGTTTGCCTGGGACTGAGTGTGAGTTGTCACTGAAGTTGAACCTACTTGCCCTGTGGTTGGGCTCTAACAGCCTGAGAAGGGGGTGCTGGGCAAGCTAGTGGCAGCCCTGTGAGTTGCCTGTCACTGGAATCGGTGTAATGCATTCGAACTTGCTGTTTAAAGGAAACGGAAATAAGACTTACTTACTTAAACTGCTTTTTTTACATGCCAACTTTTCATAATGAAAGGCTGGTTTCAGGCGAGTACTGTACTGAAATCTATGCTCTTAAAACCCAGGGGACCAGGGCTGCCTGCAGGTCCTTCCCAGGAAGTCAGGTGTCTCCTGCTGACACAATGGAGACACACGTTAGTGGGCCAGGCCTCTTTCTTACTCCTGCGATATTCAAGCCACTTTTTTTCCTCCAGCAACATTGGGAGGTTAAAAACAACTGGTTACCGTTCACATATTTTTCCTTCCAATTAAAGCACTGGGCTCCCGTAAGAATATTTGGTAAGTTTTCCTTTTCAAGATCTGGGTCATAGTGTATAACTGATCACGAAAGTCATATGGAGTGATTTTTATAAATCTGTTTTCTAATTACCAAGTCATTTCTTCACAAGCCTCCCTCATTCTGTTTATGACAGGAACAAATGCCTTTCTAACACTGCCTTCTCTACAGGTCAAGGACTTGCTTAAAGTGTCTACTAAGGTGGCCTCACCAACTCCAAGGAAAATAACGCCTGGATCCCTGCTATTAACCACTGTACACATTGTGTCTATAATACATCAGTGTACACAAATGTACTTTGAGAAGGTGCATGCAAATAACTAAGGTTTAATCTATATACTGTTTATAGATCCTTATTCATAACATTTGTTTCAAAATGTTCTTTCATTTTTTATAAAGCACCAGTGTTTCTAAACTGAACCGATCGCTAATTTATGAAAAGCAGCTAAACAGAGCTATGTGGAAAACCTGAATGCCCGAAAGTGTCTGGAATGGTCACGTTTTCCCTGGTCTTCAGGAACTTTAAGTAACTAAACAAATCTAAAGTTTAAGAACCAATTACTGTGTGAATTATATTTTAGGGATTAAAACTAGACTATTTGATTTTCGAAATTCTTTTGGCATAGGTTTTTAAAAAGATTAACTCTCCTGAGAGCATCCATTTTCATTCTCTGTTCTTGCTAAATGTTAATTTTCAAATTCAAAACAGTCACATTAAAAGGCAATCACAACGAAAGAGGCTCCTGTTTTTCAGATGGGCTCTGCACAATCCTAGCAGGATCTGTTCTTAATATGTTTACCGATCTAGGCTACATACATCCTGCATTTTTATCCTTGCTTTTCATTTTAGCCTAAACAGGTTATATACTGAACCAGTCTCAGAAAAATCACCATTCATTCTACAGTCCCATTATAGTTACTGGTTCTAGAAGGGGACCACATGTCTCCTGCTTAAATAATTAAACTGCCTGGGCACTTGACCTTTGTATTTCAGATAAAGCATGAGTACAGTGGGCATGGCTGAGATGCAGGTGACCTTCGAGAAACAGTATATTAAAACGTGAGCATTCCTTTCAGCTCGGTAATTGTCCCACTCAAGGATGTTGCTATAGTTCCAAACAACCCTCTCAAGAAAGGGGGATTAAAAAACCCACCACAAAAGACAAGTTAATGCTAGTAAAACTTAGTTTGAGCACCTAATCCTCCTACACAAGGACATCATTCCCACCAGGTACTTAGGGGGCTGAACCATGGTAGTAAATTCTTAAAATTATTTTACGCACGTTACTGTGTTCAAGGTATTTCAAGGTATAACAATGGAAAAACCTCACTGGGTAGGGACATTAAAAAGCTTCTTAGTTACGATCCAGTGAAACCAAAGGATTATGGCTACTCTGAAAGCACTGGGCCCAGGCCAGCCTACTCCCGCTTTCTGCCGGGTATGTATGGCAACTGCCCAAAGCCACATTCCTTCCTCACAAGGCCGTCACTGAATGAATCATCAAGATGAGAACTGATAGTTAGGCTGTCATTATTTAAGGAGTGTAGCAGATGTGGGATTTCAGTCATTTTGGGACTTGCTTCTTTTAACTGATGGTTACGAAAAAGGCAATTTTTTGAGCTTCTCTCACTCTCTTACTACAGTCATGGGGCTGACTTAGCTAACATGCGTGCTGTAACTCAAGAGTCCCAGGGTCAGCTTTATTACTTAACAGAAGTCCAATCTCTGGAATGTTGAAATTAATTGTTCCGAAGTTTAATCAAAAACACAATTTATAAATATTTAATATCCTCTGAAAAGCATTTCCAAGGTTAAGAATGAAAAAAAAAAAGATATGTACATTATCTATAATCAAATACCAGTTAGCTTCCAATCTCATCACATCCACATTCAGCAACATCAGCCTTGTTAGGGTCTTCAAAAGCTGAAAGAAAAAGACATTTCCCACTTCATTCAGCCATTTTTTTCCCTTTAATTAAAAAAGGGAAGTGAAGCTAAAACTAGTATCCAGAATTAAGTGCTAACCAAGCCCTTAACACTTCACTGACTGTGATATCATTGTAGCCGTTACTGCAAAGGTGCTAAATCTATTGAGACAAGATAGGAAGGAAATGCAAAGTCTTTCACACACTAAAAGGACACAAAGACAAAACCTTTCCACTGTTATCTGAAAGGAGAGGACTCATGTTCCTTCTACTCACAATAGTGTTCTACTCCCAGAGAAACAGGGCCGGACACGTACCTTCTGTCAGATCTACAAAGTTGTTTTCTAAGCTGGGGGAAGGAATGGAAATCCCCATTGCTTTCCGAACTCCATACGTGCTGACAATATCACCAGGAGTGACTTGCTGTGCAAGTTCTTTAAGATTACTGGTCACTTGTTCAGCTAAAAAGAAAAAGCAAAAATGGTCTAGGTAACTGAAATGATTTTTAGATTAAAAAAAAAAAAAATCCAAAAAATGGTAAATGTACAAATGCAGAAACTCCACTATCCCTGTTATTTCAGTGTGACCTTTACAGTGGTATCCCTACCCAGGTTTTTCCTTTAATTAAAAATACACCTCATACCCAAGGTGCCACATACCAAGATGCATTTCTCTGTACGAGGGACCCAAGAGACAGATCATGTTGGGAGGGGGTCTGGTGCTCAGACGTTCGTTCTGGGCTTCCTGAAGCTCCCGAAGCAATTTGGTGGTCTCGTCCAGTTTCCTCTGGAACCCTTCAGCTTCTGTGTGGTGAGAGAACAACACTAAAGAACACACGGACATACCTGGGTTTGAGCCTGGGCAGTGCACTGAGTCCCAGTCTCTGGGCTTTGCTATTTACTGACAGGTCTTCTCTCCTGGTAAGAGTTGTCATCAGGCGCCATCGAGTCAATTCTGACTCTAGCGATGTCATGTGACAAAGCAGAACTGCCCCATAGGGTTTTCTAGGCTATAATCAATTTTTAAAGAAGTAGACTGCCAGGTCTTTCTCCCATGGAGCGACTGCGTGGGTTTAAACCGTCAGCGTTTCGGTTAGCAGTCCAGCACTTAAGCATTGCGCCACCAGGGCTCCTCCTCAAAAGAGTAAAACCCAAACCAAACCAAACTCGTGGCAGTCGAGTTGATTCCGACCCACAGAGACTCTAAAGGACTGAGTAGAACTGCCCCATAGCATTTTTCAGGAAGTAGATTGCGCGGTCCTTCTCCCACAGAGCAGCTGGTGGGTTTGACCTTTTGGTTAGCAGCAGAGTGCTTTAGCCACTGTGCCACCGAGGCTCCTTCTCAAGGGAGTAAACCCCCTCAAATGAAATAACCACCAGAGGCGTGCTTTACTATTCCTTGAAGCATTAACCACGATTTTGCTGTCTCGAGTGGCTGTGTCAATCTGTACTCCTGTGACGTTACATCCTGACTGCCTGCACTGTGCTTCCATCCAACCCTCTGGAGCACTCTCACCTTCAGAGGCAAACACTTCAACTGGAGCGCCAAAGCTCGTGACTGCTCTCAGTGCTGTCAGCCTGTCCTGGTTACTGCGGTCCAAACGCCCTGCCGGCTCTACTTCTGTAACCTGCTTAAAAAAAAACGAAAACTTGCAAAGCCGTGATACTACTAACGAGAAATTAGTTAGATGGCTTGTGTTTATAGGCAAAGTTATTCCACCTATTTACTCTGGAGTCATAATTTTGATGCCTACAAAAAGATGTCCACCTAGAGTACTCATTTAAAATGCTATTTCAAATCCTGGCAAAAAAGTGTTCCTCCATAAATCTGTACTTCTCTGTGATGTAATGATGTGTTGTATATAATTTGCACCATTTGTTTTATATGGCAACCATTCTAAGACAAAGATCAATGACAGCCTTGGTGCTGCCTGAATTGTGAAGAGCTTTTGGTGATTCTGACAATGCCTCATGTTTCTGAGACCACAAAGGCATAGGTCCGAGCCCACACATTTGCACTGCTATAGAGCTTCACCGTAAGATGCTTCCTGGACGGCCTCCAGGTCCCAAAGCTAGGCTGTCCGTGTTGCATGGGAGAAACAAAATCCTAAAAAGGGTGGAGTTTTATTTTTGGAATCACAGGGCTCAGAGTTTCCATAACTGCAACACTGCCTTTTAGGAATAGATGAACCTGGAAAATTAACACAAAATTAATGGTTCCAATGTATACACTACAGTACTGCTCTCCAAGTGGAATCAGTCTGAACACCCGATTTCTCACCTACACATGGACTATGAGTATGTGGTGAGGGAAAGCTGTACAATGTCCACCTTGGCACCAGTATGTATTTATGGTTTGCCATTTCAGCTGGGCCCTCAATCCTACTCTACAGTCTTTTTACTTCTTACCTAACTTCCTTTCCTATTCTTAAATCATCTTTCACTCTTGCCCCCTCACTAAGCACATGACCTTGCTTGCTCCTTTCTTGGAAAACAACGTGGTTGTGTAAATTCCTTTACCATCTGCATCTACCTTTACTTGATCTCACATCTCCAATTTCTCCTTCCCTTCAGTTAAAGTGCTTAAGTCTCTCCAACCTTAAATGTCTCTGAAACCAGTTTTCCTCCATTCACTGAGCTCCCTGAAATGACACTTGCTGATTGTCTTCTAACTAACTGGGTTTCTATGTAGCATCTGACACTGCCAAGTTCTCTCTCCCCCTGGCTGCTGTTCTTTCCTGGTTTTTCGACCTAAACTATTGGTCTCCAAAGTCTGTCCCTTTGACCTTTTCCCAGTGTGTGTCCTCACTGATAGTCTCCATGCTAATGACTGAAATAAAATTCTACCTTTTAAGTCAACACCTTCCAGGTCCACATCCATAGCCCAGATCTTGCAGATACTTCTCCAGTGACACTCCCCACGTCTGAAGCGGCATGTGCTTTGTTTCCCTGCCAAGGCATGCTCTTTCCTGTACTTCCTACGTAAGCTCATGATACTTTTATTTACCCCCACCTGCCAGGTCATGTCAGTTTCACTTCTGTGGCTCCTGAACTCTCATTCTCTTCTTTTCCCTTGTCATGCTCCTTGTTTTTCTGCTTAGGCAAGTCCCACAGCTGCTCACTGGTCCTCCTTCCTCTAGCTGATCATGGCGCCCTATCTTCTAGAATAAAATCCCAACTTCTCAGCACTGCAAACAAGACTCTTCATTTCTGTCTCATCACCTTTCCTTCCTCCTCTCCCAAGGGAGCCCCTGGCCACCCATTTCCTGAGCTCTCTGCACACATGCCCTGCTTTCTCAGATGGACTACGTCACGACACACGCAGTCCTGCCACCTGAGATGCCTGGCTCTCCCTGCTTGGACCCAGTCCTTGGGCCGCTCCTCTGTGAAGAATCTGCAGAAGGTCAGGTGTTTCTCCAGCCTGTGTTTCTCCAGCACGCCCGTTACCCTGCCTGCCTCCCTCGTTCCAGGCTTGTCTACTGCACTAGCTGCTACTGAGCTCCCCGTGAGCAAGAACACGGTCCTTTACCTCAGGAGGCGCTCAGTAAATGTCCTTCTACAGCTTATTCTCCAATTACAGTTCTTGTGAAGAATAACATATAATCACCTCTATGTCTTTGGTTGTGTCAACTGTCCCAGTCTCGCCTTCATCTTCAGGTGACGACTAGAAGGATAAAGAAAAGCAACTCTTTATTAAAACATACGAGAAGGAAATAGGAAAATACCAAGTTTCCTGTTAAGAGAAAAGAAATACGAACATAAATTATTGGAAAATGAGTTAAATACAATTATTGGCATTTTGAGAGTATTTTGAGTCGGGGTACCTACTTTCCTGGCGACTTCAAGATTGATATTTCTATGCCTGATCAAAAAGTTACATACATTCTTAAGAAGGTATCTGATACAAACCTAAATAAATGGAGTCTGTTTTTAGGAACAAGTGAATCTGGTAAGACAGGAAGGAAGGAGCTCTAGCAACTGCTTTGCATTAACAGAGGCAATATTCTCTGATAGCAGGACTATTATAAAATATTCAAATACTACAGAGAATGTGAAAGTTTCCCATAATCCTATTCTTCAGAGATAATAAACAATAGACAAATGTATCACAGACATCAGTTAATAATGATCCATTGTCTTTTCTTGAAAGGTATACTGCGATTTATTTCACCAATTCCCAATTTTTAAAAATTATAAACAATGTTACAACGATATCTTAATACACAACTCCTTATTCTCTAGGATAAATTCCAAGAAGAGGAACTGCTTGATCACAGGGCAGAAAAACTTTAAATTCTGACACATACTGCCATATTAACCAAATGAAGGCGACTGAGTTTTGCCAGAAGACAATTAAGTCAGATTTGTGGGAAGGGTGTATTTTTGAACTGATGTACAGTTTAACATACTTGAGGTCACGTGAAGAAAACGGCACATGTGCTAAGATTTCACAGTGGTTATCACTAAACCTTAGGTGCTGGCTTAAGCTCTGCGGACAGGTCACCCAACGAGTGGCGACTGTATGTGTAGTGGGCAGAGGACACAACCACCACAGCCACCATTAAGAGTTATGAGCTCCGAGAGATACAGGGTTCCTCCAACCATGGCGACAAGGGCACTCAGGCTATCAGCTCTCCTTGACATCAGCAGGAACATTTTCTGTTCTAATCTTTGAGCCAAGACTCAATCATTCTAGATTATAAATTACCTTCAACTGAACTAGAGATAGTTTACAAGTATTAATAGAAGACAGCAAAAAAGGGAAACTTTTTACTTGAAGCTTCCATCACTGTGCTACTGCTGCTTCATTTTAAAAAAGGATGTCCCGTATCATTTCAGCTAACTCAGTTTCAAGCCAGGGAGTAAGACTTTTCCTTTTTTGTTAGGGTACACGGCACTCGCTGACTTCTGAGTTGTAAACCTCATTTTTGAATCCTACTATATTCCCAAGATGAGGAAATAATGATAATCCTCTGGGCCTCACAGTTCCTGGTAGCTGAGTTACTTGTTTCCGTTCACTGGCCTCCACCCATGGCCTCCACCCAGGCTGGGCTGTCTTTTCAGGGAAACGGAGTTCAGCTGTCATATGGTTAATCCTATGGTTTCATAACACTGAATGACTAATGTTTGAGAGCCAGTAATAAATTACCGTTTCTTTAGCAGGGCTCTTACCGTCTCCAACTCTTGCAGGGTTCTAGAATGCCCTCCTTTTGTTAAAGCATCCAATAAACTATCTGCCATAACATATGGATAATCTTGACACGTGGCCAAAAACTCATGGATTCTGAAAGACAGTGTTGGCAAAGTCACTTTCATATAAATCTTCTCCATTGGCTTAATCTTTCTACACAGCCAAATATTTCCATTAGATGCTCTTAGTTTATACACCGTAATAAAAAATTCTTTCTAGGCATGACACTTTATGTATTTACCAGTGATAAATCTATCACGAGAGAATTAAACAATATCAAGAACACAGTGAAAATGAAATGTTCCTGGGGATTCTCCAAAGAAAACTAATGACAGAAGGGCCCAGGACTAAGTCCTTGGAGCTCCTCACTCCTCTCCTTCACACTTTCTACCTACGGTGATCCCATTTATCTCAGGACTTTCAATATGTACCAAAAGACTCTCAAAGGTACACCTCCAGTTTGGACCATATCCCTAGGACAGCTCCATCTGGATGTCTAGTAGGCATCTCAAACTTAAAATGTCCTAAATTGACTTACTGGATCTTTTTCCCAAAATAGCGTGTTCCAAAATCTTCCCCTTCTAATAGCAGCTTCATCTTTCTAGGCTTAGGATGAAACCCCTGGAGTCATCCTTGACCTCTCTCTTTTGCACCCCACTTCAATCACTGAAGAAATCCTACTAGCTCTATTGGCTTCTCAATACCTCAAGGGCTACTCCCACAGTCCCCACCACCATCATCTCTCTTCCAGATGACAGCAGTCTCCTTGCTTTGGCCCTCATCCCCCTACAGTCTCTTCTCCACACAGCAGTCAAAATGATTCTTTTAAAATTATAAGCCAGATTGGTGCATCACTCTGTTCAAAATCCACCAGTAGCTTCCCATCTCACTTAGAATAAAATGCCAAGTCCTCACAACCATCTACCCAATCTGTTACTTCTCTGTGATTTTTCACCTTCGCTTGCTCTGTTCCTCACAGATCATCTCCTTGCTGTTCCTGGAAAGTGTCAGGCAGGCTCCCACCTCAGGGCTTCTGTACTGCTTGTCTCCTCGCCTCCTTCAGTTATGCTCAACTTTCACCTTCTTGGCTAAGCCTTCCTTGACTACCCTACTTAACCCTGACTACCCTATTTAAAATCACCCCCCTCTCCCAAACATGGCAACCCCTATCTTCCTTTGCTGCTTTACCTTTGTCCAAAACACTTATTACCATCCGACAGGAAGACATGGGGTCTTTGTCAGTGTTGATCCCTTGTAGAGCCCCCAGCATCTAGAATGCCTAGCAGCAGGGGGATGCAATGCCTATTTGTGGAACTTATGGATCAAACTCTGGAAAGAATTTGTTCATGCTGGTGAGAAGAGGTCTAAAAGATGTAAACAGCTTGATCTTCAACCACATTCATTCAATCTCTGAAACACTACACATATACAAAAGTGACTACATTCCCCCTTTGTCAGAAAACCAGGGAATGATTAATCTATAGAGTAAAATTCTCTCTTGCACATAATTAAAGCTGACAAGCTACCACTGCAGTGCCAAGAAGGAACAACCCAAGCTCAATGTCCCACTCTGAGCCAGATGCCTGAGAAAATCAGGCCGATGTCTCATTTTGTTGATGGGATGCAGTGTCCAGCATTCTAAACTGAAACATGTAATAAGGAACGGCTGAGTGTGACTGCAATAGTCTATCTGGTATGTGATGGGCCAAATGGGCTTACACGTGGGTTGCCTTAGAAATCGAGTCAACATGTCCTATGGGGAAAATGCTCTGTGGGTTCCAAAAACTGATCAAGTTTGGGAACACAACTCATTAACACAGAAATGTTACAGCAGATCAGATGACATATCAACATTTTGAAGAAACAAGTTCCTGAACATTAGTGTCCGTTGAAGTATGCAGCATCTTAAAAAAAATATTTTTGTAAGAATTAAAATACTGCAGATGCCAACATCAGCAAATACTGGGGAGGTATGTTCTCTCTTTAAGATATTCAGTTTCTACTAAAAGATAATGATAACGAAGGATCTATGTAATGCCTGTCAATTTCGGGGATGGGGCGCAAGGGGGAAACAACTGAACATACTTTCTACCA
The DNA here is from genome assembly GCF_000243295.1 of Trichechus manatus latirostris. NCBI lineage: Eukaryota > Metazoa > Chordata > Mammalia > Sirenia > Trichechidae > Trichechus > Trichechus manatus. The sequence continues at coordinate 17,967,230 of NW_004443950.1, read as the reverse complement.
CTTGGATAACTTTGTAAGTCTATCCACAAATCCCATACGTACATCGTTATTTTAGAAGAATGTGGGACTCAGAATATTGATTACTTGGGGACTCACCTGAAATCGCTTGGAAGATCCGAGTCTTCCCCATAGGCAGAGTAGATTAAATCAGAATCGTCCTTGCTGATATTTGCAAATGTGGAGTCATAATGTGGGGCGTAAGAACTGTAGGGTCCATAATTCAAGTATAACACTGTTGATAAAAGATGAAATACTACAACACTATTCGTCAACCTACATATCAATCTATTTTTTTGTTTTATTGTAATAAGACTACTATCTTCTAACTTCACTACTTCACTGACTGGTATAAATAACTAAGACATTTCCCCAGATACTTGTGAAGCTACAACTCAAGTGAATTTTTCCCCACAAAGGAGGGAGGGGGAAAGAAAAAAGGCCAATGTTGACTCATTTTGAAAACTAATACCTAATTTTTTAGTTTCTTTAAAAAAAAAAAAAGCTAACTGATGTTGTGAAAACACCACCAAGGGAGTTAGTGAACAATGCAATGAATGGTTAACTCTGCTTCCTTTCCCCAGCTCCCTGAAAGCAAGAGAAGAGACAAAATGTGAATTACCAGGCCCAAGCCTTACCTGGAGTTACTCTGTTCCTTTTATCCTCTTTGAACCCCTGCAAAGTATTCACTCCAGACTGAAGTCTCCCAGTGGTCATTCCCAGTTTTACAGAGCAGTAGCCTGGTTCTAAAACATAAAACCGAGCACAGTGACGGAGGCCTGAGTAGAGTGACCACACGGTACTATGCAGAGTGCTTTCTTCCTACGTTGCTTCATGTCACCCACATGATCCTGGGAAGCCGCTGGCAGCCACAACTATATCCACTTTTAAGATAAGGAAATCTGAGCTTAGAAAGGCAAAAATGTAGCCAAGACCAAAACCTGGATCTTGTCATTACACTCGACTGGTTCCTGGAATTCCTTAAAACCACGTGGCACTTAATGCTTTAGTGGAATGAAGCTGAGTTTCCAGAGACAGACTTTCTCTCACCTTTGGCAACAATTAACCTTCATTTAAAAATTAAACTTGATTGAAGACAGTCTCTAAAATTACTAAAACATATATTCATGATACTTTTCCTTGATCAAGAACTGGTTGCAATTACTGAGACTTCATTTAAAAATGTTTTACTAAAAAAAAGATTTAAAAGCTAGGCTTTCAAATATTAAGATGGAAGTAAATCAGTAGAAAAGGTTAGCAAAAGCCTGAAAAAGAGAAAATACCTGGATTAAAAGTAACAGAATTCAAAATATATTAAGGATAAATTAATACCCACTAGAGGCATAACATCCCAATGCGTCTGTCAGTTGTCGTACTGTGGTGGCTTGCATGTTGCTGGAAGCTATGCCATGGGCATTTCAAATACTAGCAGGGTTAGCCATGGTGGACGGGTTTCAGTGGAGCTTCCAGACTCAGACAGACTAGGAAGAAAGACCCGGTAGTCTACTTCTGAAAAGACTGACCAATGAAAAACCTTATGAATAGCAGTGGAACATTGTTTGGTATAGTGCCAGAAGATGAACCCCTCAGGCTGGAAGGCACTCTAAATCCTGGGGAAGAGCTCCCTTTTCAAAGCAGAGCCGACCTTAATGACGTGGATGGAGTCAAGCTCTCGGAACCTTCATCTGCTAACATGGCACGACTCAAAATGAGAAGAAACAGCTGCAAACATCCATTAATAATCGGAACGAGGAATATATGAAGCATGAATCTAGGGAAACTGGAAGTTGTCAAAAATGAAACAGACTGCATAAAAATCGATATCCTAGGCATTAGTGAGCTGAAATGGACTGGTATTGGCCATTCTGAATAGGACAATCATGTGGTCTACCATGCTGGGAATGACAAATTGAAGAGGAACAGCATCACATTCATCGTAAAAAGAACATTTCAAGGTCTATCCTGAAGTACAACACTGTCAGTGATAGGATGATATCCGTACGCTTATAAGGAAGACCAGTTAATGTATTCAAATTTACACACCAACCACTAAGGCCAAAGATGAAGAAATTGAAGACTTTTACCAACTTCTGCAGTCTGAAATTGATCAAACATGCAATCAAGATGCAATGATAATTACTGGTAATTGGAATGCGCAAGTTGGAAATAAAGAAGGATAGGTAATTGGAAAATATGGCCTTGGTGACAGAAACGACACCGGAGAGATCACACGATAGAATTTTGTAAGACCAATGACTTCTTTACTGCAAATACCTTTTTACAACAATATAAATGGTGACTATACACGTGGACCTCACTAGATGGAATACACAGTTATCAAATTGACTATATCTGTGGAAAGAGTTGATGGAGAAGCTCAATATCATCAGCCAGAACAAGACCAGGGGCCGACTACTCATATACAAGTTCAAGCTGAAGCTGACGAAAATCAGAACAAGTCCATGAGAGCCAAAGTACAACCTTGAGTATATCCCACATGAATTCAGAGACCATCTCAAGAACAGATTTGATGCGCTGAACACTAATGACCAAAGACAAGTCAAGTTGTGGAATGACATCAAGGACATCATATATGAAGAAAGCAAAAGGTCATTAAAAAGACAGGAAAGAAAGAAAAGACCAAAATAGATGTCAAAAGAGACTCTGAAACTTGCTCTTGAACAGAGCAGCTGAAGTAAATGGAAGAAGCGATGAAGTAAAAGAGCTGAACAGAACATTTCAAAGGGTGGCTCGAGAAGACTTAGTATAATAATGACATGTGCAAAGATCTGGAGATAGAAACCCAAAAGGGAAGAACACGCTTGCATTTCTCAAGCTGAAAGAACTGAAGAAAAAATTCAAGCCTTGAGTTGCAATACTGAAGGATTCTATGGGGAAAACACTGAACGACACAGTAAGCATTAAAAGAAGATGGAAGGAATATAGACAGTCACTGTACCAAAAAGAACTGACTGACATTCAACCATTTCAGGAGGCAGCATATGACCAAGAACCGAAGGTACCGGAGAATTAGTCCAAGGTGCACTGAAGGAAATGATGGAAAACAAGGCTCCAGGAATTGACGGAATACCAACTGAGATGTTTCAACAACAGATGCAGTGCTGAAAGTGCTCACTTGTCTATATCAAGAAATTTGGAGGACAGCTTACTGGCCAGCCAACTGGAAGAGATCCATATTGGTGCCCATTCCAAAAGGTGATCCAAAAGAATGCAGAAATTATCAAACAATATTATTAATGTCACACGCAAGTAAAATTTTGCTGAAGATCATTCCAAAGCAGTGTATCAATAGGGAACTGCCTGAAGTTCAAGCCAGATTCAGAAAAGGATGTGGAACGAAGGATTCCATTGCTGATGTCAGATGGATTTTGACTGAAAGCAGAGAATACCAGAAAGACATTTACCTGTGTTTTATTGACAATGCAAAGGCACTCAACTGTGTGAATCATAACAAATAATGGATAACACTGCTGTCATGGATTGAATTGTGTCTGGCAAAAATATCTGTCAACTTGGGTAGGCCATGATTCCCAGTATTGTGTGATTGTCCACCATTCATCTGATGTGATTATCCTATGTGTTGTAAATCTTACCTCTATGATGTTAATGAGGCAGGATTAGAGGCAGTTATGTTAATGAGGTAAGACTCAGTCTAGGAGATTAGGTTGTGTCTTAAACTAATCTGTTTTGAATATAAGATAGACAGAAGCAGAGATACAGAGCGACTTCATACTACCAAGAAAACAGCACCAGGAGCAGACACCTACTTTGGACCCAGTGTTCCTGTGCAGAGAAGCTCCTAGTCCAGGGGAACACTGATGACAGGGACCTTCCTCCCGAGCCGACAGAGAAAGAGAGAGAGAGAAAGAGACTTCCCTTGGAGCTGACACCCTGAATCTGGACTTCCAGCCTACTAGACTGTGAGAGAACAAACTTTTGTTTGTTGAAGCCATCCACTTGTGGTATTTCTGTTATAGCAGCACTAGATAACTAAGACAACTGTAAAGAACGGGAATTTTAGAACACTTAATTGTCCTCATGAGGAACCTGTACACAGACCAAGAGGCAATCGTTCGAATACAACTGGAGATACTGTGTGGTTTAAAGTCAGGAAAGGTGTGTGTCAGGGCTGTATCCTTTCACCATATGTATTCAATCTGTATGCTGAGAAAATAATCTGAGAAGCTGAAATATATGACGAAGAATGCTGCATCACGATTGGAGTAAGATTCATTAACAACCTTCGTTACGCAAATGACACAACCTTGCTTGCTGAAAGTGAAGAGGACATGAAGCACTTACTAATGAAGATCAAAGACTACAGCCTGCAGTGTGGATTACACTTCAACATAAAGAAAATAAAAATCTCCACAACTGGACCAATAAGCAACATCATGATAAATGGAAAAAATATTGAATTTGTCAAGGATTTCATTTTACTTGGATCCACAATCAATGTCCATGGAAGCAGCAGTCAAGAAATCAAATGATGCACTGCATCGGGCAAATCTGCTGCAAAAGACCTCCTCAAAGTATTAAAAAGCAAAGATGTCACCTTGAAGACTAAGGTGCACCTGACCCAAGACACAGCGTTTTCAATCACCTCATATGCATGTGAAAGCTGGGCAATGAATAAGGAAGACTGAAGAAAAATTGATGCCTCTGAATTATACTGTTGGTGAAGAATACTGAATATACCATGGACTGCCAAAAGAATGAACAAATAAATCTGTCTTGGAAGAAGTATAGCCAGAATGCTCCTTAGAAGTGAGGATGGTTAGACTTCATCTCATGTACTTTGGACATGTTATCAAGAGGGACCAGTGCTTGGAGAAGGACATCATGCTTGGTAGAGTAGAGGGTCAGTGAAAAAGAACACCCTCAATGAGACGGACTGACACAGTAGCTGCAACAATGGGCTCAAACATAGCAATGACTGTGAGAATGGCTCAGGATCGGGCTGCATTTTGTTCTGTTGAACATAGGGTCGCTGTGAGTTGGAACCAACTCAACAGCACCTAACAATGAGAACAACGCCTATAAAATATTCTACTGTGAAAAGTTCACATAAAAATAAAAAATGAGTTTTGTTTTGAAAACATATCACTAGTTTTTTTTAACTCTAAGTTCATTTGGCTTCTAGTGTTCTCTTCCTTTAGCATTCCAAGAGTGGAATGAAATAGGTCTCCTGAGGTCCTAGGCCCATTTTAATGGACAGCCTTGTAGGGCTTCCTTCACAGCTGCTTATTTAACACCAAGGTGTCCAGGGTCCACAGAGTTGAAGACCTGTCTTCCTCTAAGCAGCCCCAGACCGTACTCTGTACACCTATCTTGGGGAAAATCAAAACAAAACCCACTGTTGTCAAGTCGATTCCGACTCTTGGGCAGGGGGGTCAATGATACTTACAGTTTGCTTGGTATCAAGAGTTATTTGGACATCTGTCTTATTCCCCCACCCCTCTTTTGGAGGCATCATAGCTGGAGGCTTTTAAGTCAGGCAGAACTGCATTCAAACCCTGGTTTTATCACTGATTAGCTATAACTTTGGACAAGTCAGTTAACTTCTCTGAACTTCAGCTTCTTCAGCAGTAAAACGAGATAAAGGTGATATTCTTACAGGGCTATTGGACAATTAAACAAGATAATGTATAAAAATCATAAGGCCTGGAAGTTATTTAGTGCTCAATAAACAGTAGTTAAATTAGCTTCTTTTTTTCTTCCATACCCCATTACCGTCAAGTTGATTCTGACTCATAGCAACCCTACAGGACAGAGCAGAACTGTCCCACAGGGTTTCTGAGGAGCAGCTGGTAGATTCAAACTACTGACCTTTTGGTTAGCAGCCAAACTCTTAACCACTTCGCCAACAGGGCCCCATAGTACTCAGAATAAAGTCTAACATCCTTAATGTGATCTGACCTCCCTCTTCTCCAGTCTCCTGCAGGTGACTTAAGTTCCCGCTTAGGCTGCCTTTCATGTCTCTCAAATCCATCAAGCTCTTTCCTGCTTCAAGGTTTTTCACTCAACGCTTCCCACTCCCCCACCCCAATTCACCTTTCTGGGATCAACCAACACCCTCTCCTCAAGGAAGTCTTCCCTGATTCCCAAACTGTTATTCACTATCATAGCTGTTCTTTTCCTTCGTGATACCGACCAAGATAGTTAAGTTCACATTTCTTCACGTGACTATCTTCTGTTTGAGCTCATCCCCCGACAGAATGTAAGGGGAAGGGATGCGTCTCTTCCAGTTTTGTTTCCTGCTACACACCTCGCTCCACTTCTAGCTCCCAACACAATGTCTACCCCGCAGCAAACAAGAAACACTGGAAACTATTTCTCAGTGTAAATATTTGTCATAACTCACTTTTGTATCCTCAATTATCTTTCTCATAATGATAGTACGAAAATAAATATTTATAAAGTAAATTAACATTCTCACTTTTGCATATCAGAAAGCATGACTTTTTTTCTCAGATGGATCTGCCTGATAAAAATTTTGTAGTCCTGTGTCAAATTTCAAAACACTGCCTATGGTATCTCCATTAAAACATTATTTGAGAAAACAAAAAATACCACGGAGGCTCTAAAACAGTGATTGTGAACATTCATGAACTTTCTACTAACCTCAGTGCAAGGTTTAATGACCTAAGTGCAAATACTTCATTACTATGAAAGTACTATGTGCCACACATATCAATTTTATTCACTGAAATTTAAAAAGTTGGTTAAAATTATTATGTCATAGCCAGCACAACTTGTCAGGGTAAGGTCATGCATGGAAGCTCCATGGGCAAATCCAAATTCCCTGAGGGACCGAATTACTGGGCTGAGGGCTGTGGGGACCATGGTCTCAGGGAACAACTAGCTCAACTGGCATAACGTAGTTTATAAAGAAAATGTTCTACATTCTACTTTGGTGAGTAGCGTCTGGGGTCTTAAAAGCCTCTGAGCACCCATCTAAGATACTCCACTGGTCCCACCCCTTCAGGAGCAAGGGAAAATGAAGAAAACTAAAGACACAAGGGAAAAGATTAGCGCAAAGGACTAATAGACCACAACTACCGCAGCCTCCACCAGTCTGTGCCCAGTACAACTAGATGGTGCCCAGCTACCACCACCGACTGCTCTGACAGGGATCACAGTAGAGGGTCCTGGGCAGAGTTGGAGAAAAATGTAGAACGAAATTCTAACTCACAAACAAAAAAGATCAGACTTACTGGTCTGACAGAGATTGGAGAAACCCCTAGAGTATGGCCCCCGGACACCCTTTTAGCTTAGTAATGAAGTCACTCCTGAGGTTCACCTTTTAGCAAAAGATTAGACAGGCCCAAAGGATAAAATGAGACTAAAGGGGCACATCAGCCCAGGGGGAAGGACCAGAAGGTAGGAGGGGACAGAAAAGCTAGTAATCGGGAATCCAAGGTTGAGAAGGGAGAGTGTTGACATGTCATGGGGTTGTTAACCAATGTCTGAAAACAATATGTGTACTAACTATCTAACGAGAAGCTAGTTTGTTCTATAAACCTTCACTGAAAATGCAATAAAAAAAAAAGAAAAAAGTTATTATGTCCTAATCTGAGGATTCTGAGACACCTCTAGAAGTATCTGAGCACGCTAGTCTCCCAAAACCAGGGCTGTAAATTACTGCTTAAGTTTTTTGGCTTTTTTATCGGGAGTATAAAATATTTCAGGGGCTTTGCATTTTAAGGGAAACTAGATCTATAGTACCTATTTTAGGCTGAAGGCAAAGGGTAGCTGTTAGGATGAGATATATGCTGTCTAGTCAAGTTCTTTACGGATGGCACAGCTGGACCTACCAATATTCAGGCTACTGCTTCAACATGCTAATCCAGGTTACGGCTTTTTCTCTAACAGCATCAGGTTCGTGCAGTCTCACTCTGAACCTACCTCCTACAACAGGGTCCACAGGATGGAGAAGCCCCAATGTTGTCGTCCCATCTGGCTTTCTTCTTTCAAATTCACACTGCAATGACCCAAAGTATTCAAATGGACTAAACTGTTTTCTAAATACCATGTGTATCTGTAGCACACTACAAGAGTCTTATTTTAAACTTATACTACATCATCATTAAACTCAAACATTAGCTTTCACACTTGTCTCCATGTATACAGGTGCTGATGACAGGCGAAAAGACATGCAGGTGAAGAAAATCTCAGAACTTTTAAAGAAGTGACATTGGTCCTTAAGGGATCTAGTTCTGCCCACTCTATCAATAAAGGGGAATACCACAGATCCAGGAAAAGGAGTGACTTGCCCAAAGTCAAATACTAATCCAACCAAAACCAAACCCACTGCCGTCCAGTCGATTCCGACTCACAGCGACCCGACAGGGTTTCCGAGGCTATAAATCTCTAAGGAAGGAGACTGCCACATCTTCCTTCTGCAGAGCCGCTGGTGGTTTTGAACTGCCAACCTTTTGGTTAGCAGTCGATAGCTTTAACCACGATGCCACCAGGGGTCCTTAATACTAATCCACTTGGCTTTAAAACCAATGAGCTAAACAAGGTGATTTCAAAAACCAGAGTACATATGTTTAAAGTATATGGTTCATTTCCCAAGTGAGAACATAATTAACTTCACTTAAAAAAAAAAAAAAAATCCAGTAATAGAGGTAAGATTGATCATGTACTTTATGAATAAATATATTACTAATCTTTCTTTGTGACTTTACTGATGAAGAGTGCCCTGGTACATATGGATTAAAAAAACAAAACGGATGAACGTGTGCAAGCAAATTAAAAACTAAGAGTTCCCATGATCTGAGTAAGAGCCAACAGCGGCGAAGGTCAGTAGGTAGTAAAAGGAAAGGAAAAGCAGAATCACCTGACTATTAACAAGCCGCCTGGTCAGCTTTCCTCCAGATTCCTTAACGATGCGGTCAATCTGCTCCTGCTCTCTTTCTAAATTACTGCTTTTAAATTTATCTTCACTTGTATCTCTCTCTTTCCTGAAAACACACAAGAACACCAAGCAGCGAAAGAAAGATAAGATCAAAATGTTCCAATGAATTCCAAATATGAATACAGCTAGAAGTGGAGACATCGGTACTACTGTCACCAAGCAAAACTGTTTAATGGTCTGGTAAGGGGCATGCGACAACGTATGAACAGAGACAAACCTCAGACATTACTTAGTCCCTCCCCTCTTATTCTGCCCAGTTTTATTTGCCTGTTTTTTTTTTTTGGGTACATTCATAAACATGAATTCTACCCCTAATGTATTCTGAAGGAGGAGGGGTCACACAATTTTTTTTTCTTTTTAATGGCTGCTAACCAAAAGGTCGGCAGTTTGAATCCACCAGCCACTCCTTGGAAACCCTACAGGGCAGTTCTACTCTGTCCTATGGGGTTGCTATGAGCTGGAATTGACTCAATGGCAATGGATTTGGTTTTCTGGTTTAGAAACAGAAGAAACTTGCTCTCACACAAAAAGGTTTATAGGGGTTTTGTTACTGTGCAAAAGTAAATTATGACAGCAGAAATCTCAAACTAACTAATCCCCTTCTCCAAAATTGATAGGGTGGTGCTCAGCAGTCAGGCTGGTAGTCAGCAGTGTGCAGCAGGAGGCCCGTGACTGCCGTCCACTCACAGTGGCTGCTGCACCCCGCCAGCGGGCGTTAGTGGAAAACAAGCACACACGGCAGGGGCAGCCCCTCTGCTCAGGAAGGAGCTTTGACTGTGTGTGTCTATTATCTCAACTCCTTTTATGGGATGAGCTAAAGAACAACCAAACATTTTCACTTGAACAAATACTTCTATTTAATTAACTCACTGACGAGTCCTTAATTTTAATAAGCACACATATCCAGAACTGTTTTCTGAACTGAGTTTGGACAATTTCATATAGTGCCTTGTATGACAAGAGCAGTAGTACCACGTATCAACCTGGACATTCCTCACAGCTATCAAGGTGCCAAAAAACCCACTGCCGACAGACTAGGACGTGGTCTTCCCCAGTCAGGCCTGAATCAGTGGAGTCAGCATTTTTTCCCCCCTTACTTTTTCCCCCTTGAAAAAGATAGTTTAACCGAGTACTCCAAAGATTTTTACTTTCTGTTTTCCTTGTTGGGGCTTTTGAAGGCCTGGGCTTCAGCATCTCCAGCATCTTCCTTCTCCTGTGGCCAGCAGCCGCTGTCCTCCCCACTCTGCGAGGTGTCTGTCTGATCTTTCTGTTTTTGAGTTTTCTGCAAGTCTGTCATGAATTCTATGCTCTGCTTCAGGCTCTGAATTCTTTCCTAAGAATATTCAAGAATATTCGTATTGTATGTTTGTTAGTAACTTTCAAGGTAATGCATTTTTTTTTTTTTCCAGCAGAGTTTGCACCTATTCTGTCATTAACTAGAGAAGAAAACAAATATAATCACATCAAGAGCATATTATGTTTAGAAACCAGGACAATAAAATTTATTCCTTCAATTCAGATAATTTCCAATTTAAGAGGATGTTCTATAACTTTATCACGTCATCCGAATGTTTACAGAAGAGAAAAGTGTGAATTTAGACTAAGTATTCTTTGAAGTACTGAATTTAAAAAGTAAAATTTAGCTTAATAGTACATTAAAATTTTACATGTAACAGAATAGCTCTTTTGAAATTTAACAATCATGGGTAGATTGAAACCTAGAGCCTGTGAAGGGGTGGAGCCTGTGAACAGGTGAAGTGTCCTTATATTCTGGTATCCTAGGGTAACTACTGAAGACTCTGCCATTTTTCTCTTCCGTGTGAAAACAACATGCCTTGAGGGGAATACAAAGTTGCTAGCATAGTTCATTCCTCGAAGTGCATAATGTTCTCAGTAACCAAAGAAGTCTTGTTTCTATTTTGTGAAACCTGTGCTCAATTTTCCACTGCAGCGATAAGCTGTGAGATTTTCATCGTGGTTAAGGGCTTGAGGTTTCTGGACCAATTTTAAAGAGGTAGATTTGTTTCTACTGACTATTCTGTCTTCCACCTCTGAGAGTTGTCACTGGATAAAATTTGCAGTGCAGTGCAGCCTCCTTAGCAAGGGCGGATTATCCAATAGGCAAGGTAAGCATGGTGCATACCTTCCTTACCAGACGATCTGTAGTGAACAATTCCACATTTTTTCACCACATCAAAGATTCTGCTTCTAGGTATGGCTGGCAGCTGTCTCTTTCCCTACCCCACAGCACCCCCGTACAGAATCAAAGCCTCTTTTCAAATTTACAATCCCTGATGGACTGATTACCCAGTAAGCAAGGTAAGCATGGGCTTACTTGTGCTTACTTACTAATCTGAAACCCAATGGAAAACCCTTTGCTGTTGGGTGGATTCTGACTCATAGCGACCTTATAGGACAGATGAGAACTGCCCAATGGAGTTTCCAAGGAGTGGCTGGTGGAAACCCAATGAAACCATGTGAAATTGGTCACTACAGATTAGTAAGTAAGCACAAGTAAGCCTGTGCTTATCTTGCTTACTGGTTAATCTGCCTCTTCTCTTTAGGCTGGGCTGCACAGCAACAGCAAGGAAGACGGACTTTTGCAGAATAATAGAAACTAAGAACTGGAGTTTCTATTCCAATTCAGAGGTCATTCAAATAAGAACAATGTAGCCCAGAAATGCTAGCTCACTCACCTGAGGCCACAGAACAAGTGGCCAAGACTAGGCCGCTTATCTCTTGTGACAGGTCTCTCCTCATCACACTAAGCTACATCAACAACACAGCCCTTAGCCTCTGAGAGCTCCGGAGAGGCTGGACCCGTTATGTAAGTGTGAAGTAATGTTAAAATTGTTCAAGTAACATATTTTATTCAGACAAAGATATGGACAGAAAATAAAATAAAAACATTGTTAATTTATCTAGGGAGGAAAAGAGTTAACGGGTTTAACATTTTAGTATTTTTCTAGACAGTAAACATGTTAGCAAATTGGAATTATACCGAATATTGGGTAATAAGCATTTTCCTTCCATACCATTAAATACCCTCTAAAGCCCTTTTAATAACTGTATAGTACTTTATCCTATGTATGTGCCATGATTTAATTCACATCCTACTGTAAGAGCTCGGCTGTTAACCAAAAGGTCTCCGGTTTGAATCCACCAGCCACTCTTTGGAAGCCCTATGAGGCAGTTCTACTCTGTCCTATAGTGTCGCTGAGTTGGAAGTGATCGACAGCAATGGTTTTTTTCTTTTTTTGAGTTTGTTAGACATTTAGATTATTTCTTAGTTTCCACTATTACAATAAAAGTCTCATGAACATTATTGTAAATAAACCACTCTAGGAATCTCTGATTATCTCTTTAGGATAAATTCCTAGAAGTGGAAACACTATGTTAAAGGGAATGAGTATTTTAAGGCTTCTGATACTTACTGCCAAGTTGTCTTCCAGAAAGGGTTACATCAATTTATATCAGTGTTTCAAAGTTTCATCGGTATTGGAGAATTTCTCCAAACTCTGACCAGACTGAACGGTATCATTAAAAAAAAAAAAAAAAAAAAAAGCCAATTTGATTTTTAAAAACATCTTATTTTAATACATACTTAAAAAATAGTAATGAGTTAGAGATTTCCATAAACATTTACTGGCCATTTGTGCTTCCTCATGTCATCTGAGCTGCGTCTGACTCATCTCTGCAGCCCTATACTATGTCGGCACATTGTTGTGTGCCATCGAGTCAATTCTGACACATAGGACAGACGAGAACTACCCTATAGGGTTTCCAACCAGCAGCTGGTGGATTCGAACTGCCGACCTTTTGCCGACCTCTTAACCACTCCACCAGCAGGGCTGAAATCTTTACAGGAGCAGATCTCCAGGTCTTCTCTCCCACGGAGCTGCTGGTGGGTTTGAATTGCTGACCTTTCGGTTCACAGTCGAGCGCTTAACCACTGCCCCACCAGGGCTCCTCAGCAGATTGTAGCTACTCAATAAATGTTGGTTAAATGAATGGGCTTAGATCACAAGGGTCTCAGGAACCTTTTTATTCCCATTCTAGAATTTATAAAGCAGAATCGACACTAAGAACATGTTGGAATTTTTTTAACATAACTTACACAAAATTAAAATAATTCAATTAGAGAAATGTTGTAAATTTAGAAACAAGTCAAGGGAAAACACTGAGTTTAATTAATTTTTATTCTCAAGCGCAATGTTTTTTTCTTTTTTGGTAATTAAAACTTCTCCGAATCAGCGTACTGTTCACTGATCATTAATTTCACAATACTGAATGGCTAAAAGTGCTTGGTTTGCTGCCGTTAACAATTAACGCTTACTGAGTGCTTACCTTTGCACCCGGCGTAACTTTATGAGGTAAGTACTGTTACCCCCATTTTACGGGGCAGCAAAGAGGCTGAGGAGTTACTTGGCCTGTCTGAGGTCACCAGGATTAGTACGATTCTGAAGCCACTGTGCTGTGAACGGCAGTTTGTGAAATGCGGCATACTCAAGCACTTATGTAGGAGATCAACAACGTCCATTGTTTATAAAGATAATACTTCTACTAATAGTCACTATTTGGGTATAACTAAGAAAACGATGAATGACTGCTCTAAAAAAAACTTTACACTGAACATTCAAAACTGGTTATGATTTAAAAGACATCGTTCATAGGAGGGTGTGCTGGGCTCCCTTGGGAGTGCTGCTATTAGAAGAGTTAACTCAGGGTCTAAATCGAAACATTTCAGAATCACTGATGTGAGGATCCCTCCCATCTAGGGTGGAGAGAACAGTCAACAGGAAGCTGTTTAACACAGGATGGGTAGGGCTCCTCAACAGGAAGCGCTCTGAAAGAAAGGAAAACAACCGAGAGAGAGAAAAGGGAAAGTGGAGAAGAAAGTTTGTTTTCTGGGCCACCCCCGGGAAAAATCAAGAGATAGTGGAATCTTCTGCACGTTACATTAACTACAATATTTAAAGAAGAGAACATCCTGGTGAATCAAGGTTGATAAATTTACTCTAGATAGGTTAGGTCTATATAAATTAACTTCTTTCCCAAAAATACAATGTATGTATTTTGGAGTGACAGAAGACTGCACTTGTTGGATGCACTTTTCCTTCACGGAGAATAACAAGAGGCCTCTGCAGGTTTTTAAACCTGGAATGTGGCTTGGCTCTGGATTCTGAGAGTCTTCCTGCAGGGTGGGATAAACACTTTATATTCCCTTTTCCTCTGCAAATTTTGCCAAAAGATGGGTGACTGGATTACATTACAGTTTCCCAAGTCTTGAGGAAAGGGTGGAACTGATGTTGTCTAAATATTAGGAGTGTAAGAATAATCACCAATCCAAATGTTTTTCTTTCCCTAGTTAAGCAGATCCAAGAACCTTTCAGAGCCAAGCACAGATACTGAGACATCTGCACACCAAGGCATTTCTTTAAACGTAGAACTGTAATACAGACGATCACCATTAAAAAAAAAAAAAAAAGAAAAAAAATCACTAAATTGGAAAACCAAAAACATGACTCATTTCTACCACCCTTTAACTCTTCTGGGTCTGAGCTCAGGTCTTAATTTTCATTCCTTTCTCCTTCTCCCCTGTGTCTGACACCCGCTCATTTCTTTTTCTTTACAAATCCCTCTATCTTGCTGCTTTTTTTTAATAGTTTTCTCGCTAGTCTAGTTCTTACGTGGACTCGGAACATTGCTGCTAGAAACTCTCCTGGAGATCACAGATTAAATCCTTCTTTATGGAGAACATTGAGGCCCAGAGTAGCTAAGGTCTTGCCCATGGCCTACAAGTTAGTGGAAGGGAGTCAAAACTAGAACCCAGTCTTCTGACTTTTGGCAATGGCACCAAGATTACCCTCAATGTTTTTCTACATGTAGTCTCTTATTAATGCGGTTCATCCTACTCAGAGCTGTGAGAAAAACCTCAAAAAATGCTACTTATCTTCTGAGTTGTTCCTTTTTCTCAGCAGATTCAGTGATCACCTCAGTTTACCCCTCAAGGTCTTTCATCAGCTGTCACTCTGGGAGGACACTCATAACTCTGAGTGATACTACCTATGATACTGTTTTGGGTAAGTTATCACGTTTACGTGCTCTCATGCCACTTGATGATGTGGCGTCTCGGGTTCTGTACACATTTTTCCTACCTTGAATGCCTTACCATGCACCAATTCTTGTCCTTCCAGGAAGATTCTGCTCTTGTGAAGAGGTTGCTTGGAGACAGTCTCAAGCGATTTCTCATTTGTGTTGTCCTTCTACTAAAGGGAGTTCCTATACTTCACTAAGAAGCACAGGATTACCTAGAATATTGGATTCCACCACTACAAAGGGAAACACAGAGCCTTCTCCTAAAAGGCCTCTTAATTCATCCAGTCTTCATGGAATTCAGGCTACTGTTTCTTCCACAGTAGAATTTTGCTGCCCACAGCAAAAATAAGTCTATCTGGTGAACATCAATTTAAAAGCCTCTAAAGAAATAATTACAAGTGAATAGTTAATTCTATCAATGCCAAGTGAGAATCTTCCTGCCTTAATCTTCTTTACTAAAATTTTTCATTAGTATTTCCTACTATAATATGATTAATAAAATAAAATCAGTATTGTATTGGATCTGTATCCCTATGACCAAAAAACACAGGGATACAGATTTTATAATAATTATTATGACAAAGAGTTTTCTTTACCTGGCTAAGAATTTTCATCCCTGAGTGTAACAGCTTCTTTGCAGCTTTATAATAAATGGTCTCCGGCTTGTTGTAAATCATGGCATTAGTACACATGAGTCTGAAATTATCCTGTAGAAATAATATTAAGGAGAAAAATGCATTAAAACAGAGTAACTCTCTCAGCAAGTTTTAAAACATACAGATCCCCTGAAACTTAAAAAGACCTGTTCTTCTACTGTTCACTGAGCAGTACTACATAACAGCAATTTATTTAAAGAAAAAAAAAAAAATTAGGACTCATCAACGAAACAAATATTGCTAAATTAATTTAAATTTGCTACAACATTCTTTTCCAACATTTTAAACATTTCATAACTGTATATAAACTTTAGATTCCAAAATGAAATTTTTAAATTAGTTTCTTCAGTATAACCTTACTACACAAAGAATTAGAAGAAAATCATTCTACTTTAGACTTATTAGAATAATCTTGGCTGAGTAGTCAATGTAATTTTAAAAATTATTCCTAGTTTAAAACAAACATTTTAAATTCCTATTTTGGAATTAAATATTTCGGATCTTGACTGAAGACTGGAAACAGTGCTAAATTATCACAATATTTCCTGCCAATTCAAATTAAGTGAACAAAAATGTTAACATTTAGTCATTTTCTTTTAAGTGTCTGAATACTATCATAAGCCAAACGTAACTGGCAGAATGTCGCAAAATCATGCCAATATGGAAGAACCATACAACCTCAAGGAGTTAAAACACGTAAGTGGAATAGCCAAATTATCAAAGCTGTATTATTTAAATTTCAAAGTATGCATATGTGCTGGAGAACTCGATCCCACTGCATTTTTTCATGGTTGAGTCATTTTCACATTATAGAAATGTGAGAGTGATTATGCCAAAGCCTTACAAATTGATAAAAATTCAACAAAAAAGGATCCCCCTTCCCAAACAATCCAAAACACGTTCAAAATCCACTGTTTAATAATTAGTGATGATAACTCAGAACACTTAAATGGAATGAAAATAGAATAAATTCTGCTTCAAAGTATATAAGGAGACAGATCCAAAGGTCACAGTGAATGTGGTATTAAATTTATTGTGGCTGGAAGTATACCTGGATGCTCAGTTCCTGGCCAAGTCTCTAATCAGTTATGCTTAGGTCCTGGATTTCAAGACTCTGATGAAATTTTGGATCTACTCCTCCAACACACACACACAGCACTGAACACAATTCTCATGTAATTTTAGCAGGTCCACGGACCCCTAGAAGTCCTTCTGTGGCTTCTCAAAGAGACTCAGGTTAAGAACCTCTGCTACAGATACTCTGAAACACTCCACTCCATTAAAAATTATTAAATATATACTTGGGGGAGAGGAGGCAAGTGAGGTGAGACAGATGACCATGCACTCATACTAAATAACCACTGAGCAAGACAGCACTGGGTTAGCATGACCACAGACCTGATCTGTTAAGGCAATTTACAGACCCCTTATATCTTAACTGTAATGTGTAGGCTTCACTGGACTTTTATGTAATGGTACTTGGTCATTCAAAAAGATGAACAACTGTTCTGCACATATTTTACACAGATTTTTTACTTTAGCAGCCTAATGAGACGAATAAACTAATACATATTATTTCACCAGAAAAAAAAAAATACAGTAACGTAGACAACTTCGAAGAGTTAAAAATACTCATTCATTTCAATTATAGCAAACCTTAACCAACTTTCCTCAAACACATTTAGGGGATACACTTCTCTCTCTTGTCATTGTTAAGACCAAGATCATACGAAAATGCTTCACACGAGAGGAAAAAAAGGAAATATTTTTCTATTAAGCAAAAATAAGGTCAGAAATATGCTGGGAAAACCAAGCAAAATAGTTCTAGCCAGATTTTCACCGGAAATAAAATTTGGAAAAGTTTCCACATCTCTGAATATGAGAATAAAAGTCAGGTTTTTCAAGGCAAGAGAACTATTACCTATACACTTAAAAGTGATAGTGACAGAATGAAGTACTGCTGTTCTTCATAAGGAGCCCTGGTGGTGGCACAGTGGTTAAGAGCTCGGCTGCTAACCAAAAGGTCAGCAGTTCTAATCCACTGCTCCTTGGAAACCACATGGGGCAGCAGTTCTACTCTGTCCTCTAGGGTGCTATGAGTCAGAATCGACTTGATAGCAATGGGTTTGGTTCTTCATCAATCTCAGCTGATCTACATGTGGACGAAAAAGGAGAGACAAAGTAAAGATAATGTTTAGAGCCTTATTTTCCTTCTGTAATTAATTCGGGCCTAACCTTTAGGTCAAGTGAACTCTACCATGTTCATGTGGAAAAAATAAGTGTAAAATAGATACTACCTAAACCAGCTAAGTTTGAAGTGGTTTGACACAAAGCAAATTTAAAAAACAGATGGTTTCTTCTCTTTGGAAGAATAAAATGAAGAAAAGTATACCCCTGATATCAATATACACCAGACTCTTTAAAAATGGAAAAAACTTTAACGTTACATTATCCTGGGGGTCACGTGTGCTCTAAGTTTCTTCTTTTCTTCTCCTTCTTCTTCAAGCTGAAGAAAATATGCTCAACAAATACAGCCTAAGTAAACTCAGGAAGCAATGACTTACATCGAACTGTTGTTATTAGGTGCTGTTGAGTCATCTCCGACTCATTGCGACTCTATGTACATCAGAATGAAATACTGGCCAGTCCTGTGCCATCCTCACAATCACTGCCATGTCTGAGCCCACTGCTGCAAACACTGTATCAATCCATCTTGTTGAGACTTTTTCTTTTTTTCACTGACTTTCTACTTTAGCAAGCATGATGTCCTTCTCCAGGCACTGGTCTCCTGATAACATGTCTAAAGTACATGAGACAAAGTATTGCCATCCTTGCTTCTACTAAGGAGCACTGTGGCTGTTCTTCTTCCAAGACAGATTTGTTTACTCTTCTGGCAGTCCACGGTATGTTCAATATTCTTTGCTAACGCCATAATTCAAAGGCATTAATTCTTCTGGGTCTTCCTTATTCATTGTTCAGCTTTCACATGCATATGAGGTGACTGAAAATATCATGGCTTGGGTCACGCACACTTTAGCCCTCAAAGTAGCACCTTTGCTTTTAACACTTTAAAGAGGTCTTTTGTAGCAGATTTGTCCGATGCAGTAGGTCGTTTGATTTTTTTGACTGCCACTTCCATGGGCGTTGATTGTACATCTAAGTAAAATGAAATCCCTGACAACTTCAATCTTTTCCCCGTTTATCATGATGCTGCTTACTGGTCAAGCTGTGAGGATTTTTGTTTTCTTTATGTTGAAGTGTAATCCATACTGAAGGCTGTAGTCTTTGATCTTCATCAGTAAGGGCTTCAAGTCCTCTTTGCTTTCAGCAAGCAAGGTTGTGTCATGTACGTATCATAGGTTGTTAATGAGTCCTCCTCCAATCCTGATGCTGTGTTACTCCTCATATTGTCCAGCCTCTCGCATTATTTGCTCAGCATACAGGTTAAACAAAGTATGGTGAAAGGATAACCCTGATACACACTCTTCCTGATTTTAAACCATGCCATATCCCCTTGTCCTGTTCGAACAACTGCTTCTTGGTCTATGTACAGGTTCCTCCTGAGCACAATTAAGTGTGCTGGAATTCCCATTCTTAGTAATGTTATCCATAATTTGTTATGATCCACACAGTTGAATGTCTTGGCATTGTCAACAAAACACAGGTAAACATCTTTCTAGTACTTTCTGCTTTCAGCCAAGATCCACCTGACATCAGCAATGATATACCTTGTTCCACGTCTTCTTCTGAATTTGGCTTGAATTTCTGGCAATTTCTTGTCGATGTACTGCTACAACCACCTCTGAATTACCTTCAGCAAAATTTTACCTGTGTGTAATACTAATGACATTGTTCAATAATTTCCACATTCTGTTGGATCACCTTTCTATGGAATGGGCACAAATAAGAATCTCTTTCGGTTGTTTGGCCAGGTAGCTGTCTTCCAAATTTTTTGGCACAGAAGCTATACATCAAAGTAAAAAATGTAATTAAACTGTCATTTAGTATTTTTGGACAAGCCAATCTGGTCTCTATTTTAGAAGACACACACACTTTATACGTCTAGAAACAGAAAAAGAAATTCTACTGTAATTATACTTTCATTAAAGCATCAATTTTACCTATATTGATGAGAAGATAAAAATCTAATACCATCTTTTTATTTTAAAGGCTGTGAAAATATATTTTAGAATACACATAAAACTCAACATATCACTAAAAACAAAACAAAACAATAAAATATAGTAGATGGCTTGTTTCATCTAGTTTTCTATCACTGAGCACATAAAACATTTTCTAAGACAGAAAAACACAAAGATTTTGGATATCAAAATAAACTTAATTCTTAGCAAAATAAAGGTCAATCTGAAATATTCTGAATACCAGACCTTTAGATTTTCACCAAGTTTTTGTGTATGTAGAATCCAAGAGTTTGACTCTCAAGTGTATAAAGATGTCTCTGAGAGTTTTATTTTGTGTAAGAACTCAGTCTATTTCTCCAATGAAAATATAAAAAATTATAATTACCTTTAGTTCTTCTATGGACTGGTAGTCATTGTTCTTGATCTTTTCTTTCATGGTACTAAAATCCATTGGGTGTTTAATGATCATGGAGTAGCCAGGAGCAATAAAATCAGTCACAGGAAACGAAAAGAAAGCACTTGGGTCTTTTCTGTGAAGATACGGAAAAAGCAATCTTATATTTCTACGACAAACAAATTTATTGATCTAGGAGCAGACGTCAGAGAACTCTAAATGGAGAAAGAATCCGTAGTATGCTACCAAGTTTTTCACTGAAAATTGACGGAAAAAATTTTAAAGACTAATAACTATTTAATAACAAGGTTAAGATGTTTTATATACTAGCTGTACTCTTAAGACAGGTAACGTTTCTTTTCAAATATGTAGCCTAATTAATTAGTAGCACCTCCTACAAATGGGAAAACAAAGCAAAATAACCTAGACCAACAACTAACGTCTTGGGCCTTTGGGAGATTAGTACTGTATATTGTCATTAACCGTGGGAGAAAACGTAGAAATGTTTAACTATGAATGAATGCTTATCTGTAATTTCTAATAGGCTTGGACTCCTTGTGGGCCACAGAATTATTGCATCCATGTGTATATGTGTGTATTTTCTCAATCAATGGATAAAACTTCTGTCATATGCCTGTGCATGTGTGCACTCTCAAAAAACTGATACTAAGAAAGGTCTTCATGATACCCCTAAATCTGAGCACTAGTACTTTCTATCATAGGTTCTCAACTCTGGCTGCACATGAGTAATCATCAGAGGAGCTTTTAAAAAATTCTACTGTGTGTGCTGGGGGAAGGCTCAGCTAGACCCATTAAGGCAGAATACAAGGTCCTGAAGGTTTACCTTTGTTTTCTTCTAAGACTTGTATCTTTAGGTCATTGATCCATTTTGAGTGAATTTCCATATATAGTGTGAGGTAAAGGTCCAACTTCTTTCTTCTGCATGTGGAAATCCAGCTGTCCCAGTACCATTTGTTAAAGAGACTATTCTTTCCTCATCGAAGGGACTTGGCACCCACATCGAAAATCAACTGACTGTAGAAGTATGGGTTTATTTCTGGACTCTTAGTTACACTTCATTGGTCTATATGTCTGTCATTATGCCAGTACCACAGTGTTGTGACTACTGTAGCTTTCTAGTACGTTTTGAAATCCGGAAGTGTGAGTCATCCTACTTTGTTCTTTTTCAAGATTATTTTGGCTATTTGGGGTCCTTTGTAATTTCATATGAATTTAAGGATCTGCTTTTCCATTTCTACAAAAAAGGCTATTGGAATTTTGATAGGGATTGCATTAAATCTGTAGATGAAGTATTGACATTTTAAGTTTTCAAGTCCATGAACATAAGATGTCTTTCCATTTATTTGTTGTTAGTTGCTGTTGAGTTGGCTCTGACTCATGGCAACCGTATGTGTAACAGAACAAAATGCTGCCTGGTGCTGTGCCATCTTCAGGATCATTGGTATGTTTTGAGCCCATTGTTGTGACTACTTTGTCAATCCATCTCACTGAGGGTTACCCTCATTTTCACTGACCCTCTACTTTACCAAACAATTGTTCTTTTCTAGCAATCGTTCTGATGTTCCTAAAGTGAGCAGAAGTATCACCACCCTTGCTTCTAAGGAGCACTCTGGTTGTATTTCTGCTAAGATTGATTTTCCATTCTTTTGGCAGTCCACGGTACACTCGCTATTCTTTACCAATATCACAATTTGAATGCATACAATTCTATCTTCCTCTTTTACTGTTCAGCTTTACATACGTATGAGGCAAGTGAAAAGACCGTGGCTTGGGTCAGATGCACCTTAGTCATCAAAGTGACATCTTTGCTTTTTAAAACTTTAAACAGCTCTTTTGCAGATCTTCCCATTGCAATATGTCATTTGCTTTCGACTGCTGCTTCCAAAGACATTGTTAATCCAAGTAGAATAAAACTGCCGACGACTTAAATTTTTCTCCACTTATCATGATGTTGTTTATCAGTTCAGCTGTGAGGATTTTCGCTTTCTTCATGTTTAGGCGTAATCCACACTAAACGCTACAGTCTTTAACCTTCATCAGTCAGCACTTCAAACAGTCTTCATTTTCGGCAAGCAAGGTCGTGTCATCTGCATATTGCAGGCTGTTAATGGGTCTTCCTCCAATTCTGATGCCGCGTTCTTCTTCATCTAGTTCAGCTTTGAGGATTATTTGTTCAGCATACACACTGAATAAAGTGAAAGGATACAACCCTGCTGCACACCTTTTCCAATCTTAAACCATGAAGTATCCCCTTGTTCTGTTTGAACAACTGCCTCTTGATCCATACGCAAGTTCCGCATGAGCAAAACGAAGTGCTCTGGAATTCCCATTTGTCACAATGTTATCCGTAATTTGTTATGATTCACACAATCGGGTGCCTTTGTGCAGTCAATAAAACACAAGGAAACATTTTTCTGGTGTTTGGCCAAGATCATTTGACATCAGCAATGATATCTCTCGTTCCAGGTCCCCTTCTGAATCTGACTTGAACTTTTGGCAATTCCCTGTTGATGTAAAGTTACAGTTGTTTCTGAATTATTTTCAGCAAAATTCTGCTAGCATCTGATATTGAGTTTGATGATTTTTGCCATTGTCTGACTGACTTTCTTTGGAATAGGCATGAATATGGATCTTTTCCAGTCAGCTGGCCAGGTAGCTTACTACCAAATTTCTTGACATAGATGACTAAGTGCTTCCAGCGCTGCATCCGTTTGTTGAAACATATCAATTAGTATTGCATCAATTCCTGGAGGCTTGTTTTTCACCAATGCCTTTGGTACAGCTTGAACTTCTTTCTTCAGTCCATTTGTTCTCGATCATATACTAAGTTCTGAATTGTTTGAACGTCACCAATTCTTTCTGGTACAGTGACTCTGTATTCCATCTTCTTTTGATGCTTCCTGCGTCGTTCAAATTAACTTGTTCAGTAACGCCAATTTCAGGCTTGAACTGAGAAATGCTGATCGTACCCATTCCTTTTTGGTTTTCTAACTCCAAGTCTTTGCACATTTCATCATAATACTTTATCTAGTCTTCCTAAACCACCCCTTGAAATCTTCTCTTCAGCTCTTTCACTCCATCATTTCTTGTGTTGGCACTGGCTACTCTGCGCTTAAGAGCAACTTTCAGAATGTCTTCTGACATCCATTCTGGTCTTTTTCTTGTTTTTTGTCTTTTTAATGACCTTTTACTTTCTTCACTACAACTCTTTTGGTCTTCGGTCATTAGAGTTCAGTGTGTCAAATGAGGTGAGATGTATTCAAGATTTTATTTTGGCTCTCGTGCACTTGTTTTTGATTTTCTTCAACTTGAACTTGCACATGAGCAATTGATGGTCTGTACCACAGGTCTGCCCCTGGCTTTGTCTTGACTGGTGATACTGAGTTTCTCCACTGTCTCTTTCCAAAGATGTAGTCAATTTGAGTCCTGTATAATCCATCCGGTGAAGTCCACGTGTACAATTGGGTCTTTTAAAATTTCTTTCAGCCATGTTTTATAGTTTTCAGTATATAATTCTTTCACTTCTTTGGTTAAATTTATACCTAGGTATTCCTTTAGAGATGCTACTGTAAATGGAACTGTTTTCTTAAATTCCTTTTCAGACTGTTCACTGCTGGTGTATAAAAACACAACAGATTTTTGTGTGTTAATTTTGTAACCTGCAACTTTGCTGAATTCGTTTATTAGCTCTAGCAGCTTCCTTATGGATTTCTTAGGATTTTCTGGATAGAGAATGATGTCATATGCAATTAGAGATAATTTTACTTCTTTTCTGATTCGGATGTCTTTTTATTTCTTTTTGGTGTCTAATTTGCTCTCGCTAGACCTTCCAGTACATAGCTGATAAAACCAAAAAAACCAAACCAGTTGCTGTTGAGTTGATTCTGACTCATAACCACCACGTGTGGAGAGTAGAACTAACTCCATAGGGTTTTCAATAGCTATGACCTTTTGGAAACAGATCACCCGGGCTTTCTTCTGAGACACCTCTAGGTGGGTTTGAATCACCAATCTTTTGGTTAACAGTTGAGCACTTAATCATTTGCACCACCCAGAGACTCATGATGTTGACAGCTGTGGTAAAGTCGGCATCCTTGTCTTGTTCCTGATGTTAGAAACCTTTTACTTTTTCACCATCGTGTATGATTTCAGCTGTGGGTTTTTTCATAAATGCCCTTTATCATGTTGGGAAATTTCCCTTCTATTTTTAGTTTGTTAAGTGTTTTTTATCATGAAGAAGTAGAAACTTAAAATGTATTTACCATACACCAGGCCCAGGGTAAGCACGTGACATATTTTATATCTAATCCTCACAAAAGCCATCAAGGTGGTGGTATCCTTAATTACAGATGAGCGCACTGAGGCTTGTTCTTGTTGCTGTTACGTGCTGTCAAGTTGGTTCCAACCCATAGCGACCCTAATTTGTTCTAGGTCATTGTCATGGACTGAACTGTGTCCCCCAACAATATATGTATCAATCTGGCTAGGCTACGATTCCCAGTATTGTGTGATTGTCCACTATTTTGTCATCTGATGTGGTTTTCCTATGTGTTGTAAATCCTCATCTCTGCTTGTGGTTAATGAGGAAAGAGTGGATTATGTTAAGGAGGTTTAGTGTGGGATATAACACCCTTGCTCAGGTCACATCCCTGATCCAATGTAAGGAAAGCTTCCCTGGGATGTGGCCTGCACCACCTTTTATCTTACAGAGATAAAAGGAGAGGGAAGCGAGCAGAGAGCAGGGACCTCGGACCACCAAGAAAGCTGCGCCAGAAGCAGAGTCCGTCCTTTGGACCCGGGCTCCCTGCACAGAGAAGCTCCTAGTTCAGGGGAAGATTGATGACAAGGACCGTCCTCCAGCGCCGACAGAGAGAAAGCCTTCCTCTGGCGCTGAGCCCTGAATCTGGACTTGCAGGTTACTAGACTGTGAGACAATAAATTTCTCTTTGTTAAAGCTATCCACTTGTGGTATTTCCGTTACAGCAGCACTAGACAACCAACACAGAAATTTGGTACTGAGAGTGGGGTGCTGCTCTAACAGATACCTAAAATGTAGAAGCGGTTCTGAAACTCTGAGTGGATAGAGGACTCAAAAGGAGGTGAGAACTGTTAACACTGAAGACAGCGCAGATGACAAGAAGCGGCAGCAGCAGAACCAGGAGACCAGGGTGAGACAGTGCTGGAACCAACCCAAGGAGCGAGAGAGCTGAGTGCCTTTGGCAGGAGGCTTCCTGGCGGAGTGGGGTGTCTCCAGGCACTTATCGGTGGAGCTACAGAGCTTTGGAATACTTGCCCCAGCAGGGCAGATGCAGGCAGTGAGGCCTAACGGGCCAAGAGGCCAAGGAACCACGAAACATAAGCTTAAGAGAAAAGGAACACAGGAAGCAGAGTTGCCTCAGTCTCAATGGGTATGGCCACGACATCTGGGGTCTCAAAGGGTGGAGTCATGGCCTCTGGTGTTTCTAAGGGTGGAGTCGCCACTCAGATGGACTAGGAGAATGGTATGCCCAAAGCCGAGGGAGCAGAGTTGCCATCCCAGTGGGCCTGGAAGGCAGAGCTGAAGCCCAGGGCCATGGGGTCTCCACTTGGAATCCGAAGAGTGTGGCCAATACCTAGAGTCTGGAGGGCAGGGCTATTGTATGAATGGTTTCAGAAAACAGAGGATTACTTTCAAAGCCTTGAGGGCTAATGTAATGTGTTCTGCTGACTTGCCTGGTGCCTGCTATGCCTTCTTTCCCTGTAATTTATTCCATTTGTAATGGAAATGTTGAACTTGTGTCTGCCTGTTGCACCACTATACCTCTGGAAGCAGGTAATTTGTATTCTAGATTTCACAGATGAAGAAGAATTTTTGAATTTTGGACTTGGAGTTAAGACTTTTGCTATGATATGATGGGGTGAATATGTTTTATGTGTGGTAAGGACATGAATTGTGGGCTAAAGGATGGAATGTCATGGATTGAACTGTGTCCCCCCAAAATATGTGTCAACTTGGTTAGGCCATGATGCTCGGTATTTTGTGGTTGTCCTCCATACTGTGATTACTTTTCCTATGGGTTGTAAATCCTAATCTCTGCCCGTGGTTAATAAGGCAAGATGAGATTATGTTAAAGGAGATTAGGATGGGATCGTAACACCCTTACTAAGGTCACATCCCTGATCCAATGTAAAGCAAGTTTCCCTGGGGTGTGGCCTGTACCACCTTTTATCTTACAAGAGATAAAAGGAAAGGGAAGCAAGCAGAGATGGGGACCTCATATCACCAAGAAAACAGCGTTGGGAGCAGAGCATGTCCTTTGGACCCAAGGTTCCTGCGCAGAGACGCTCCTAGTCCAGGGGAAGACTGATGACAAGGACCTTCCTCCATAGCCGACAGAGAAAGCCTTCCCCTGGAGCTGATGCCCTGAATTTCGACTTCTAGCCTACTAGACGGTGAGAAAATGAATTTCTCTTTCTTAAAGCCTTCCACTTGTGGTATTTTTATTACAGCAGGACTAGATGACTAAGACATAAAGCTAATAAGGGATTGAGATGGAATCTGAACTCAAGTCTGCCTGAAGCTACTTTTATTCTTCCCAGCAGGATGCCTAAGCAGCGACACAAAAAAAATGATGGGAATGAGCAAAAATATCCAGTCTAGAACTTACATATCCAAATTCATTCTGTTCATCGGAGCTACCATGAATAACAACACTAGTCATCTCTAGAAGTCTGCTTTGGCAACTATCTTTCAGAGCAAATTATCAACTATACCCCACAAAATGAGTCATTTTACTATAGAATTCAATCTAATTTTTTGACCCAAAATGGCTTTGGCAAACTTGATCAATTATATCCTTTACCAGTCTTAGCTCTCTGAGCCTCACAATAAAAACTCACCCAATCACTAAGGCTATCTAAAACCTAATTTCGGGTTCTAATTCCAAAATGTTCTGAGCAATGTTAAGATCCTTGGACTAAGATATACCTTTTAAAGTAGATTTCTGTTAAGGTGACATCATTAACCTACATTCCAATTTTCTGTTAACTAAAAGGCAGCCGAAGCACTTTATAGTCATAACTTTTAATTGACATGGAACGCTGAATACTCACACATTCACTCCTTTGGGACAAGTAATGAATAATTTATTCACACATAAAAACTAGAGATTCAATTTTCTCAACTACTCTGTAACACCAAAGAAGAAGAGAGGCTGGTAGCGTATCATCTTAACTGCAAAGCTGAATAGGTGCTAAATATAGAGAGCTGTAGAGGCTTCATCTCGAAAAATTATTTATGATGTTCTCTGGGGTTGACATATAAGTACAACAAAGTGAAAAACAAAGATTCTTTTCTCTTTTAAGAGGTTTACTTAACGTTTGTTTAATCTAGACATTAAAGTTTTCAGAATAAATTCCGCATTTAAAAGAGGGTCACAAATCCTATTTATGGTGCTTTGTTTCTTCTCCTAGCCTTACTAATTACTGAACGCTCACAGCATGATAGGCACTGCACAAATACACAGAAAGTACTTCAATCTATTAGCAAAACTGGAAATATCTGTATTGTTTATTCCACCTTTAAAGCTTTAACATCAGAAATTACTTTAGATAAAAAAGAAAGTTGCCGTTAAGAGTATTATGTAACAGCATTCAAGTTACCAGTTAAAACAAAGCAAATAAGAACATTTAAAAGTCAGCCTCTTAAAGTACTTCTATTGCCAGACAAAATATTTACCATCCACTTTAAAATCAAGTACATTTGGATCTAGGCCACAAAATGTGGCTTTAAGTAGTCAAAAAAAGGGAAGTGGTTTGGATCCTATATATTTTACCATTTCAACTTCCATGTTATGAAAATGCTGGAAGAAACATTTACCTTTGCAATTGTCTCATCAGTTGATTCAAAGCTTCTTGAAGGGGTGTCTGTTCTACTTCTAAAGAAAAACAGAAAGCAAAAGAGTTTTTTTAAAGGAAGATTCTAGAGAGTTTTATACTTAGCTTGTTTTCTTTCTGTATCGTTTCTCTGGTATTCACTATTAAACATCTTGTACAGAAGTGCAAAGAGGACTGGAAGCACTTTCTGATGAAGATCAAAGACCACAGCCTTCAGTATGGATTACATTTCAACATAAAGAAAACAAAAATCCTCACAACTAGACCAATAAGCAACATCATGATAAATGGAGAAAATACTGAAGTCATAAAGGATTTCATTTTACTTGGATGCACAATCAACGCCCATGGAAGCAGCAGTCAAAAAAATCAAACGACGTATTGCCGTATTGCATTGGGCAAATCTGCTGCAAAAGACCTCTTTAAAGTGCTCAAAAGCAAAGATGCCACTTTGAGGACTAAGATGAGCCTGACCAAAGCCATGGTATTTTCAACTGCCTCATATTCATTTGAAAGGTGGACAATGAATAAGGAAGACGAAAGGAGAATCAATGCCTTTGAATAACGGTGTTGGCGAAGAGTAGTGAATAATGTATCATGGAGTGCCAAAAGAATGAACAAATCTGTCTTGGAAGAAGTACAGTCAGAATGCTCCTTAGAAGCGAGGATGATGAAACTTTGTCTTATGTGCTTTGGACACGTTATCAGGAAGGACTATTCCTCGGAGAAGGACATCAGTCATACCTGGCAAAGTAAAGGGTCAGCAAAAAGGAGGAAGACCCTTAACAGATGGAGTGACACAGTGGCTGCAACCATGGGCTCAAGGATGGCAATGATTGTAGGATGGTGCAGGACTGGGCAGTGTTTCACTGTGTTGTACACAGGGTTGCTATGAGTTGGAAACTACTTGACGGCCCCTAACAACAACAAACAACAACACACTTTAACTTAAAAGCTAAAACCCAGTCGCTTTTCCTGGCTATGACCCTTGAAATATCTTCAGCTTCCTCATTCAGTACAGTTAATTCAGTTATTCCAACCTTCTTGTTTGGCTAAAGAGCTTGTGAGAGGCTTCTCAGGAGGCAAGTCTAGTCTTACTGGGGCCTGACACTGGAGGTCGTTTTCTGCCTCATTCTCCACACGGTCCCGATCTTGCTTCCTTTTATCCTCCTAAATGGAACAAAGGGAGATAATTTAGAAATCGTTCAGAACCAATACCTATAAATGTGTAAGTCATTTTAATTTCAGAGGAAAAAATAAGACATCACTGGGAAAAAAACAGATTCTTAATGAAATCTTAGTGTATTTACTGCCATCTACTGGAAAAGGAGAGAATAACGTGTTTGTAAAGGAAAAAAAAAGTATTACTATATGTCAGAAATAACAAGTTAAAAAATAATACTATTCACAAGTATTTCATATATGTATTTATACACACACACATTACTAGAATGCATACATTAGCTATATACAATATAATATACCCAGGAACACAGAGTTCATGACAGAGCAGGAGCAAGGTAGGGTGCAGAACTCAAAATTCTAGTAAAAAGATCAGATTTAATGGTTTGATTGAGACTGGAGGGACCCCAGAAGACATGGTCCCCGGACTCTCTGTTAGCCCAAAACTAAAACCATTCCTGAGGCCTACTCTTCAGACAAAGATTAGACTGGACTGTGGGACATAAAATGATACTCGTGAAGAGCGTGCTTCTTAGCTCAAGTAGAAACAAGAGACTAAATGGGCAGCTCCTGTCCGGAGGTGA
Organism: Trichechus manatus latirostris; assembly: GCF_000243295.1. Classification (NCBI taxonomy): domain Eukaryota; kingdom Metazoa; phylum Chordata; class Mammalia; order Sirenia; family Trichechidae; genus Trichechus; species Trichechus manatus. The sequence continues at coordinate 17,937,336 of NW_004443950.1, read as the reverse complement.
GATGAGAAGGCAGAGAGAGTCAGAAGCTGGCTGAATGGACATGGGAAATCTGGGGCAGAAAGGAGGAGTGTGCTGTCACATTACAGGGAGAGCAACTAGAGTCATGTAACAATGTATGTATAAATTTTTGTACGAGAAACTAACTTGAATTATAAACTTTCACTTAAAGCACAATTAAAAAAAAAAATTTTTAAATAAATCTAACAAAAGATGCCCAAGACCTTCCTGGGAAAAATCATAAAGCATTACTGAAGGCTATAGTAGAAGACCTGAATAAAGAATAGATATACCACGTTTATGAACTGAAAGACAGTCAATTCTCTCCAAATTAATCTATAAATTTAATGTAATGCCAATCAAAATGGTAAAACAGGATTTTTCATGGACTTTGACAAGGTGATTTTATACTTTATCTTGAAGAGTCAGAACAGTTTTAAAAAAGGTCATAATAGGATAATTTGTCTTAGTAGATATTAGGTATCTATATAAAATAATAATTGAGATGATGTGAACTGGACAAAAGGATAGAGAAACAGATCAACAGAACAGAGTAGAAAACCCAAAACAAACCAGTGAGCATAAAAAAATCTTGGGATATCACAGAGAAGGCGTTAGAAATCAAAGAAAAAAGGGTGATGTTGGAACAACTGGGCAACTACACGGAAAAAGAAAATTAGATCTCTACATCTTACCACACACAAAAATAAATTCCGGATAGATTAAAGACTTAAATGTACAAAGCAAAGTTTTAAACATCAACAAAAATAGAGACTCTTTATGACCCAAGAGTAAGGAAAGGTTTTCTTAAATAAGGCACAAAAAAGGATAAATCATAAAGAAAAAATTTGATAAATTTGCCATTAAAATTATAAACTTTGGTACCTCAAATAAAGAAAAAACCCAAAACAACAAAACACATAGCTAAAAGGCTAGCTACAGACTGAAATGAAGTACCTGAAACACAAATAACTCATAAAATGTTAGCAGAGATTACAAAAGAGCATCTATAAATACATGTAAAGACAAATAACCCAATAAAAAATGGGCAGAGGCTATCACGGGTAATTCACAGAAGACGAAACTTGAAATGTTAAGAAACATGATATGTTGCACCTTAGCACCCCGGGAATTACAAAAGTCAAAAATGAGAAGGCATTTCACATCATTCTAATCGGCAAAAATTCAAATGTCTACAAATGCCAAGTTCTGATAAAAATTTAGAGAAATGGGACTCTCATACCTTGCAGGTAAGTGAGTCAACAGGCACAGTCACTAGCAGAATTAGCAATTGTGCACATGAGGAATATGTACACAGATCAAGAAGCAGTTATTCAACAGAACAAGAGGATACTGCATGGTTTAAGACTGGAAAAGGTGTGCGGCAGGTCGCATCCTTTGACCTCACTCAATCCACATGCTGAACAAATAATCCGAGAAGCTGGACTACATGAAGAACGCAGCATCAGGACTGGAACATGCATATGACACAGCCTTGCTTCCTGAAAATGAAGATGGCTTGAAGCACTTAGTGATGAAGGTCAAAGACTACAGCATTCAGTATAGATTATGCCTGAACATGAAGAAAATGAAAATTCTCACAACTGGACCAATAAATAATGGCATGACATATGGAGAAAAAAACTGCAGTTGTCAATGATTTCGTTCTATTTGGATCAATAATCAGTGTCTGTGGAAGCACCAGTCAAGAAATCAAATGATGTGTTGCACTGGGCAAATCTGCTGCAAAAGACCTCTGAAGTTTTAAAAAGCAAAAAGTCACTTTGACGATTAAGGTTATGTCTGATCCAAGCCATGGTCTTTTCAATTGCCTGATATGCATGAGAAAGCTGAACAATAAAAAACGAAGACAGAAGAATTGATGCATTTGAATTGTGGTGCTGGTGAAAAATATTGACTATTCTGTGGACCACCAAAAGAATGAACAAATCGGTCTGGAAGAAATACAACCAAATGCTCCTTAGAAGTGAGAATGGAGAGACTCTGGCTTACTTACTTTGGACACGTCAGCGGGAAAGACCAATGACCAGAAAAGGACGTCATGGTTAGTAAAGCAGAGGGTCAGTGAAGACGAGAGCAATACTTAGGAAGATGGACTGACACAACAGCCACAGTGGACTCAAACGTACCAACAATCATGAAGACGGCACAGGACCTGGCAATGCTTCGTTCTGTTATACAAAGGTTGCCGTGAGTTGGAGCAAACTCGACCCTACTTCTCAGCTATTCCTTGCCTGGCACATGTCCTAGAGATGACATAGTATACATGTAGAAAAGTATCAACTGCAGCACTGCTTTAGATAGTAAAAAATTAGGAACAAGGTTATGCCAACTGAAAGGATGATAAATTAATAAATCATGGTATATTCACACAGCAGGTAAAATACATGAGGTAAAGTTATACTACATCAACCTGAATAATACTGAAAAACATAATGTCTAGGGAACAAGTTGCAGAATAATTGTCTGTTACAAGATCAGTAGTGTAAAGCCGGAAAATGTGCAAACCTGTGTTGTTTACAGATATATGCATAAGTAGTAAAATTCTAAAAAATTTATGTGTGTGATGCACACTCAATTCGGGATGGTGGTTCTCTAGGGAGAAAGAGAGAGGACTGGGATCCTGAAAAGGTATACAGGAGCCTTCACCTGTATCTATACTCTCACTTCTTTAAAACAAACAAGCAAAAAGCAAAATGTTGAGACGCTAAAGTTGGAGAATTGGTATCCAGGTGGTAGCTTTATTATTTTCTATACTTAGCATTTTTTAATTTTTTATAATTGTACTTTAGATGCAGGTTTACAGAATAAACTAGCTTCTCATTAAACAACTGGTATACGTATTGTTTTGTGACACTGGTTACCAACCCCATGACATGTCAACACTCTCCCCTTCTCGACCTTGGGTTCCCTATTACCAGCTTTCCTATCTACCCCTGCCTTCTAGTCCTTGCCCCTGGGCTGGTGTACCCCTTTAGTCTTGTTTTATAAGGCTGTCTAATCTTCGGCTGAAGGGTGAACCTCAGGAGTGACTTCATCACTGAGCTAAAAGGGTGTCCGGGGACCATACTCTAGGGGTTTCTCCAATCTCTGTCAGGCCAGTCTGGTCTTTTTTTGTGAGTTAGAATTTTGTTCTACATTTTTCTCCAGCTCTGTCTGGGACCCTCTATCGTGATCCCTGTCAGAGCAGGCAGTGGTGGTAGCCGGGCACCATCTAGTTGTGCTGGACGTCATGGCAGTTGTGGTCCATCAGTCGTTTGGACCAATCTTTCCCTTTTGTCTTGGTTTTCTTCATTCTGCCTTGCTCCAGATGGGGTGAGACCAGTGGAGTATCTTAGATGGCTGCTCAGATGCTTTTAAGAACCTAGACGCTACTCACCAAAGTATTTTCTATACTTAGCATTTTTTTAAATTAAATTTTGAAGTAAAATTGGCCAAAAATGTCCATTTTAAGCTCTTTAGAGTCCAACTATCTGAGTTTTCAGAGTCTCAATAGATCTTATCAACTCGAAAAATTATCTTCTTGGCCTATGTCCTACTTTCTTTTTCTACTATCTAGAGCAGTAGCTCTGAAAGTGTCATCCCCAGACCAATATCCTCTTAGAATTTGTTTGAAATGCAATTTCTCAGGTCCCATTATGGTTCTCAAGCTTTAGTGTGTGTCAGAATCACCTGAAGGTCTTGTTGAAACACTGATGGCTGGGCCCCACCCTAGGATTACCAATGGGGTGGAGCCTGAGAATTTGCATTTCTAACAAGTTTACAAGCCAGTTGGTGCTGCTGCTAGTCCAGGGATCACGCTTTCAGAATGACTGAGACAGAGCTTCATGTACTTTTATTCTCAGAGTCCAAAGCACCTCATACAAATACATATGATCAGTTTAAAAGCTCCAATGTCATGAACTGTACTCAGTGTGCACTTGGTCCAGTACCATTAGTGTAGGTTGGCTGTGTCTGTTTTTAATACCTCATGACATGTTCTGTAGCAGTAATTCAAACTTTGGAAAATTCTGTATCTTTTGCCCAGAAAAACTGGCACCAATCTTTGTAGGCTGGCAGGTTTAGAACATCTGTTCTACGGGAAAAGACCCCAGAGATACAGATCCTTTCCTACGAAATGTGACAGCTTGAAAAGGCAGTAAGCATTTCTCACAAGTGGAAAGAACTAGGGCCCTGGTGCCAGAACCCCTATAATAGGGGTCAGCAAACTTCGTTTGTAAAAGGCCAGAGAGTAAATGTTTTAGGTTTTGTGGGCCATAATGTCTGTCACAACTACTAAACTTTGCCGTTGTAGTGTGAAAGCAGTTATAGACAATATGTAAACGAATGAGTGTGGCGGTATTCCGATCAACTTTACAAAAACAGATGGCGCTGGCCATAGTTTGCGGCCCTTCGGTCTAGAGGATCAAGTTCTAACTCCAGCTCCAACCGTAACACACTCTGTAACCTTGGGCAACTTGTTTACTCTCACCAGGGCTCTTTACCACTTGCAAGATGGGGATTTGACTGTGGATTTTATTTTACAGAGTCATTGAGAAGGTCATAAAATAGACAAGCTCAAAGAGTCTCTCAACTACCTTGTTAAGGATTGAACTGTGTCCCCCCAAAATACGTATCCCCTGTACCTGTGGTTATTTTGAAATTGGTATTCTTTGTTAGGTTAACGAGGCAGTATTAGTGTAGGGTATTTCTTACATCAATCTTTTTGAGATATAAAAGCAGATAAAGCAAGCAGCAAAACAGCAGAGATGGGGGAAGATAGATGCCATGCCACAAGATCGCTAAGGAATAGAAACGGGGAAAAAAAGGCAAGGATCTTCCCCTAGAGCTGACAGAGAAAGAAAGCCTTCCCCTAGAGCTGGCCTCCTGAATTCAGACTTCTAGCCTCTTAAACTGTGAGAAAATAAATTTCTGTCTGTTAAAGCCACCCATTTGTTGTATTTCTGTTACAGCAGCACTAAATAACGAAGACCTACTCCTACCTAGTAACTTTACCTAGTTATCTTGGTCTAAAGTAGACACTTTATTACTTAGTACGGCAAAAGAATATTGGTTGTCCCCCCTATCCAAAAGCAGAGCATTCCTATGAAACTTTTCATAAGCCAAAATAGCGTAAAGTGAATAAGCAATTACCATTAAGTTATATAGGAAAATTTTTTGAGCATTCCCAGGCCCAAAAAATAACCTACCAAATCACACCAAATAACAGATAAAACCTAAAATGACATGAACATATAGTAAAAGCAGGAATGATATGATAAATACACAGCCCTATAAAGCAGAAGTAACTTATGTACAGTGCGGTTTCACTCTTGCTGCTTGGGGTGCACGCTAACAGCCCACTGCAAAACAAAAGCTGAATGCGAAAACCCTCCTTGGATTTCTCTTGGTTAGCAAAACAGGTACTAATGTAGGTCTTTCATAAAAGTGAAGTGGCATAAAGCAAACTTGCGAAAAGCGGGGGATACCTGTATAGCCTTCTGGTCTAGAGAGTCCAAAAGAGAAAAGGAACATAAAAACATGCAATTAGAAGCTGCCCTAAACTGAACGGAGATGTTGTAACATGTTACTGCCCGACCGGGAAGCAGGAGCCCTAGCTTCTAGTTCACAAGCTGTGCCACTGTTTTGAGTCTTGGTTTCTCATCTAGAAAACAAGAGGCTTTCATATCAGTTCTCCCTCCACCTAAAATTCTGATTCCAACCTTTTAACTTTCTTTTTTATGATTTAGAATATACTATAGAATCCGACTGTAAATGTCACTTACTAATACATGTATGTAAAACCACAAGTTAACAGAGTTCTGGTTAATAGTTAACATACTTTGTTACATACAGAAAGCCAAACAAAAATGCTAGTGTCATTTAACTTCAGGTAGTCAAGAAGGGTTTAGTTAGTTTATAAAATGAGTTCAAATTCTGGCTCTGCCATTTACTAGCTATGCGATCATGGATAAGTTACATAATTCTTTGGAGTCTAAAATAGACCATAATAAATACCTCAGAGGATTATCTTGAGGATGAAGGAAGATACTGTCTGTGAAATATTAGCGCAGTATCTAGCACATAGTGGGCACTCACCAATTCAGGCAATTGATGAATAAATGAAGCTTACTGTGTGGCTGCATACCAAAACCAAACCAAACTCAATGCCATCAAGTCGGCTCTGACTCATAGTGACTCTATGGGACAGAGAAGAACTACCCCATAGGGTTTCTAAGGTGCAGCTGGTGGATTCAAACTGTTGACCTCTTCGGTTAGCAATTGAGCTCTTAACCACTGCACCACTAGGGCCTGGTGTGAATGCATAGTGGTGATAAAACACGAAAGGCCCTGCCCTTATGAAGCTCACAGTGCAGGGTAACAGCAGAGATGGATGTTAAACAACTAAAAAAAAAAAAAAAAATTTCAAGGAGAGAATAACTGTTGGGGGAATCCAATTTAGACTGGAGAAGTGAGGGAAGGCTTCCATGGGGAAATAACGTATAAGCTGAGATCTGAAGGACAGAGTATTTAGCCAGGTTGGGAGTGTGGTGGGAATAGCATTCCAGGTAGAGGAAATATCCTGTGTGTGTGAAGGTCTGAGGCAGGATGAAGGAACAGTGGCTATTTCCATAACTACAAATGCACTGTACTTTTTCAGACTAGATTCTAGTTTTGCTGAAATTTGTCTATGACTTGATGGCAAATTGTTTTATTAATTTATGAATAATACTTTTGAAGCACATCTTTGCTTACCTTATTAATATTAAAACACTCAATGTGTTATATTACAGACACAGTTGCCTCTTTTGCCGGAATTCCTTATAGGCAGGGGCCCATGTCTTACTCAGTTCTGTACTCCAGGCTCTACAATGCCTAGCATATTATGTGCGCTAAGTAAGTATTTATAGAATTAATGAACTACATGAGATAGCATGAAAGCATATGGATTAACAGCTGAAGTTCTTAGTTGCTGTTTTTTTTAGTAATAAGTACTGTCCTTTAGGCTGGCTACTTTTGGAGGCTAGATACATATTCTAATAATGCCTTCAATGTGTAAAACAATTTCAGAACTCCCTTTTAACAGCTGACTTAATTCATCAAAAAAATCAGTTTTATTACTTTGAAGCTACACTTCATTTTAGCCCTATGTTAAATCACCTGGCCTTATTCACAACTGGCTTGGTGCTACGTAAGTTTTGCTATGTATAAAATCAAATATACTGCCCAAGATGTACCTCTCTGATATACTTCTTGATTTCAAGTGTGAACAGAGTCTGAAAAATATTAAGAAATCTCTGAATAATGTGCATACTCTCCAAAAGGAGACTACTCTGAAGAATGTATAACTACTATGCTTTTAAAAATTTGCATTATAAACTTCAGTGATACAGAGGAGCAGAAAATACCTAAGAATCGTGAGAGGCTTTACTGTGAATCAAAAGCCATGTAGAAAAACCATCATGCAAAAACAAAACAAAAAACCCCCAGAACAACCACCCCCAGGTTGTAACTTTTTAAAGGTGTCTTAATTAAATGATTCTCTCCTTTCGAGTAGAAAGGCCCTGACTATACTAGTCAAAAATGCCCCAGGAGGTAGATCAACAGTGTTTCTCCCTACAGAGCAGTGATATTTAATACCAAACGGAGCATTAAGAGTACAACATGCCTTGGTTTCAACCAGACCATAATCTAGAGACCACTCCTATGAAAACATGTTTGTTTAGTTACTTTTTTCTTAAACATCTGGATGCAAACCAGTTGGCAACAAATTTGGGTGCTGGTGTAACTCTTACTATATAATACTGCCCTTTTCTGAAGATTCAGCCTTATGTTATCCATTCCCACATAATACAAAACATAAAATAGCTCATAAAAAATGCTTGTATCACTTGATCTAGTAATATGCACAAGTGGACAATTAAGTAAAACTATGGTGCAACAGGTGAAATTCTGTGTAGGACATTAAGCTGATAAAATGATGATGTATAAGAATCGGAGAAGTGTTTATAAAATCATTTTAAGTGAAATACTTTTAAGTAAAATAACACAACCATGTATCTGCATTATGATTACTACAAAACTACATATATATTTTACAAATAATAATTGCTACTTATCAAGCACATATTACATGCTAGGTTCTGTGCTAAGTGCTTCATGTATGTTAGCCCGCTTCTTATCATAATCCTATAAGACTGGTATTACCATCTCTAATTTCTGGATGAGAAAACTAAGGTTAAGTAACTTGCCTAAGGTCACACAGTCAGTGCTGGAACAAGAACTCAAATCCTGCCCTTAAGGAGTCTTTAGTCTAACAGAGAGGTTAAAACGGACACCAAATCTCCACTCTCTTCACAGTATACAGAAGAATAAAGTTAAGAGGCCAAGTTCTAGTTCTAAGGCCCCTGAGGTTTCTCGGAGCTGGGGGGGAATCAAAGAAGACTCTGCCTGGAAAGCTGCATTTAAGCTGGGCTTTAGAAATCAGACCAGAGTGATGTTACACTCTATGTTCAATCAACATGGGGTCAACTATATGCTCTGAGGGAAATGACTCTATTATAGCTGTTGTTGTTGGGTGCCATCTAGTAGGTTCTGACTCATAGCGACCCTACAGGACAGAGCAGAACTGCCCCACAGAGTTTCCAAGGAGCAACTGGTGGATTCGAACTGCCGACCTTTTGGTTAGCAGCTGTAGCTCACCATAGCTCTTAACCACTGTGCCACCAGGGCTCCTTATAGTAGTATAGTAAAAAATACACTTCATATTGTACAATTATATTTTAGTGTAAAGGATCGTATGTATAAAGACCCTAAATATTGTACTTTATAGGCTACTTCAGGTATTTTCAAAGGTGATATGACAACTTGATTTTCACTTATGTGCTGACTTTAGAAGGCAACCCCTGAACAGAATGCTACACCACAGCATAGATCTGAGGTAAGGAAGTCTGCATACCAAGCAGAGGAGTAAGAGCAATAGCATGGAGGTGAGTAAGTGTGAGGGTCTGTATGGGAAACACAATGTAGTTCTCTTTTTAAGCACAGAAGACATGAAGGGGAATGTCATGGATTGAACTGCATCCCCCCAAAATATGTGTCAATTTGGCTAGGCCATGATTCCCAGTATTGTGTGGTTGTCTTCCACATTGTGATCTAACTATCCTCCATTTTGTGATTAAACCCTTACTCAAGTCTCCATCCTTACTGAGTCATACCTTCTATCTTACGAGAGATAAAAGACAGAAGCGAGCAGAGAGGAGTGGGAACTTACTACAACCAAGAAAGAAGAGCTGGGAGTAGAGTGCAACCTTTGGACCTGGGGTCCCTGTGCTGAGAACCTCCTAGACCCAGGGGACAACAGATGCCAAGACACATGTAGACCTCCAAGGAACCAGGAAGCAGAGGCTGAAGAGACAAGGACCTTCCTCCAGGGCTGACAGAGAAAGCCTTTCCCCTAGAGCCAGCACTCCGAATTGGGACCTCTAGTCTCCTAAGCTGTGAGAAAATAAATTTCTGTTTGTTAAAGCCACCCACTTGTGGTATTTCTGTTATAGCAGCACTAGATAACAAAGACAGGGAGTACAGGATAAGATCTGAAAGGCAGTTGAGACCGCAGACTAGGGAGTATGAACTTGAATATTCAGGTGGTGGGCAGTCAAAAAGTTTCTGAGTGGAGGAATGATTAAGAGTTGAGCCTTAGTAACATTAATCAGATAACAGTATCTGAAAAGTACTGAAGAAAGCAGAGACTGTGTTAAGAAGACCGACTGAGAAGGCTTTTCACTGAAATAGCTCATGTGAGAAATCTGAATTCCTTTACTGAAATTCAAACCTGTTCTTCTGAAAAGCATAGTCCTAACCCAAATTATGTCTTGTTTTGCAAGTCAGCTTCAGGTTTAGATGCTCAAAGAAGTTAGGCCAGTCTCACTGCCACGAATGTTACCAGGGTAAAATGAGATAGTACTCGTTTTTTTAAAATCAAAAGCATTACTGTTGTTTATAAAGTGGAGGTCAAGTAAAACTTTTAATGAAACTACAAACTACAAATTATTCATATACAATAGGTTCCAATCAACATCTATTTTATTTCCCACTCTTCTGTTCCATGTATATACCTCCTGAGGTGGTCCTCTTAATCAGAGAAGATGATCTTCTCAGAGAAGGACTTTGCCTAAGAGTATATGAATACTGTTCCTCCCCTGACAGAAGGGCTATTTATTCAGTTACTTATTCAACAAATATTTACAGGACTCCTATTAAATAAGCCAGACTCTGTACTAGGCTCGGATGATAAAGATAAATAAAATATAGTTCCTGCCTTAAGGAGCTTGGAGCTGGGCTGGGAAATCAGATGCAAAGGGATAAATAAACTTAATGGCCTGGTACATCCTAACAAAGGAATGAGTAAAGTGTTCCGGGGGTCCAGGGGAAAGTGTTTCTCATTCTGCCTTGGAGAGCTGGGGAAAGTACCACAGAGGTAACAGCTAAAGTGTGGCAGATACTGCTGTGCACTTACCCAAAACTTTATTTTCTCCTTATCTAAGTAACAGATTCCTGATTTTTAGCAAGGTTCATTGTGCCCCTGACCCCAACTAAAAGAGGGTCATCCCCCCAGCCTCCCCAGCAGCTAGGCTGGCCACGTGATTAAGTTTTGGTTAATTAAGTACAAGCAGAAGCTATGAATGCCTTTTAGAAAACATTTTAAAAGGGAAAGAGCATCCTTTCCTTATGCCCCTCTTCCTTACTGCTGCATGGAACTGAGAGATGACAGTCACCAGCCTTTCCAGGCCAACAGGTGTCACACAGCTGACTCCCTCCAAGAAGAGACCAGAGGCAACTGCTGTTCTGAAAGTCCCTGGAGATTCAGAGTACATCTCGGAGGAGACTCTGTCTGATGACAGCACTAGCAAAGAGAAGCCCCTCTCGGGTGCGGGGAGATCGGAACTCTTATGCACTGCTGGTGGGAATGCAAAATGACACAACCATTTTGGAAAATGATATGGCACTTCCTCAGAAAGCTAGAAATAGACATACCATTCAATCCAGCAATCCCACTCCTAGGAATATATCCTAGAGAAATAGGAGTCGTCACTTGAATAGACATATGCACACCTA
>NW_004443950.1:17908146-17925499 GCF_000243295.1 Trichechus manatus latirostris | reverse complement strand
GTGGTGAAGTCATTTCCAAGGTTCACCGTTCAGCTGGGGAGTAGACAGCCCCATAAAACCAAATGGGACTAATGAGGCACAGAAGTCCAGGGACAAGGTCCAGAAGGCAGAAGGGGACAGGAAAGCTGGTGATAGGGAACCCAAGGTGGAGTAAGGATGGTGTTGATGTGTTGTGAGGTCGCTAACCATTGTCATAGGGCAACATGTGTAGTAACTGTTAAATGAGAAACCATTTTGTTCTGTCAGCCTTCATCTAAAGTGAGAATAGCAGCACAACTGGAAGAGCGTACTTGATGTCACTGAACTGTGCATGTAGAAATTTTTGAAATGGTGTATCTTTGGCTAGGTATATTTTCACCAAAAAGAAAAAGGTTGAGAAGTTAGAGGGTTGACATGTTGTGGGGTTGTTAACCAATGTCTTAAACCAGTATGTGTACTACTGTTTCATAAGAAACTATTTGTTCAATAAGCCTTCACCTGAAGTACAATTAAAAAAAAAAAAAAAAAGGAAGCCCCTCTCTGTATCCCAGGGTCTGGCATGGAAAAGGGGGATGGCCAAAACAGCCTCTACAGAACCAGTGACACCGTAGAGAATCTGGAAATAGCCCATGGTCTGTAGCCCTGGGTCATGGAGGAGGAGAACTTTGGGAAAATTCATGTCACCTGTTTCTACCTTAGCTTTGGTAAAACAAAAATCACCTACCTACTTGGCCTACTCTGCAGAATTTTATGTTCAAATGAGACTGAGGATGACAAAGCATCTTAATTTGCAACGGCATCAAAATGTAACAGTAGTTAATGATAATGAGAGTCACAATGAAGAGAGGGCAGAACAGCGAACACAGAGGAGACTTCCAGGAACCTCTCCTGAAGACACTCTTTAAAGTGTATAAAGATTAGCGTACAATGAAGCATGCTGCAGCATTATTTGTAATAAACCAACCCAAATCAGTTGCTGTCGAGTCAATTCTGACTAGTAGTAACTCTACAGGACTGCCCCATAGGGTTTCCAAGGAGCGGCTGGTAGATTCAAACTGCCAACCTTTTGGTCAGCAGCCGAGCTCTTAACCACTGTACCACCAGGGCTTTAAAGGAAATATTAAATAAAATGAAGTTTGGGGGCCAACTCGACAGCAGTTAATGACAACAACAGTATATCCATATAACTAAATACTATGCAGTCATTTAAAAAAATGAGATAATTGATAAAACAAGAAACAAAGAACATGACTGTATCAGTTGGTATCCTGGTGGTAAACGCCAGAGACAAAACTAGAAGTGGTTAGAAGTGATTACTTCAACTTCCAGTTAACCAAGATGATGGCAGGGACAAAGAGCACAGAGGAGACAACAGTGGGTGAAAGACATCAAACAACCTGGGAGATGGAAGGCAGCTGGAGGAGTCTGCAGAACAAACTATCTTCTGCCTAAAAAAGATGGATACCTATGAGAAGAGTTCAATCCTAGAAACCTGGAAAAACTCAGAACATGAAGACATAAGGAAGCAGAGAGGCTCCAGACCCAAAGACCAGTCAAAAGGGAGCGAGAAGCTGGAATGAAAGCAGAGGATTGGATGGTAAGACCTTCGGCCCGCTCCCTCACCCCGCTTGTCTCCAGAAATACTTGCAACTAGGTAAAAATCTTCTCTCAGGAGGGAAGATTCTTCTCTGGGGAAACTGAAGAGCCCAGAGAAAATATCTGTGAGGTGCAGACATATGAGGGTTCCCCACCAAATGATTCGGTTCCTATTTAGTCACCCTACAATAAAGTCCATCAGCAGACCAAGTTTGTCTAGGCACAAAACATTTAATCAGCTTTTTTGTGCTGCATGTTTCAATACAAACAGACTACAAAGGATCAAAGATAAGCAAAGAACACTTTTAACATAAAAGAAAGACAACAAACAAACTGATGAACCTGAGAGAAATGTATGGAGCACAAAAAACCGTTAAAAAAGAAAAAAACCTTCAATCAGTACAAGAACAGGATGCTATCAAAAAAAGACCATTAAAAACCAAGAAAGAGGTCCTGGATATTAAAATTATGAGATCTGAAATGAAATTCAGTAGAAGAGTAAGAAGACAAAATTCAGGAACTCTCCTTGAAGGCAGAACACAAGAAACAAAGAAAGGGAAAATAGGAGAGAAAATGAGATCAGTCCAGGAGTCCAACATCTAAACGGCAGGAGTTCCAGCAAGAGAGAAAAAACAGAGGGAAGGAATTTATCACAGATATTTGTCAAGCAGCCATCTCAAAACTTAAGGCACATGTATTCAATGTGAAATGTTAGAGCACCGATGTTATGGACTGAATTAAAAACCCATGCCGTGAAGTCGATTCCGACTCAGAGACCCTACAGGACAGAGCAGAACTACCTCCACAGGGTTTCCAAGGAGCAGCTGGTGGATTAGAACTGTCAACCTTTTGGTTAGCAGCCTGAACTTCTAACCACTGCCCCACCTGGGCTCCGCTGAATTGTGCCCCCAAAAATGTGTTATACATTCTAGCCTCCATGCCTGTGGTTATAATCTCATTTGGGAATGGGTTCTTTGTTATGTTAATGAGAGGATTAGTGTAGGGGTATTTTGAGTCAATCTCTTTTGAGATATAAGAGATTAAACAAGCAAGCAAGAGAAGGAGAGATGGGGGAAGACGGATGCTAAGCCACGTGAAGATCTTCAAGGAACCAGGAAACAAGGTGAACATACAAGCATCTTCCCCCAGAACCGACAGAGAGAGAGCCTTCCCCTCGGGCTGGTGCCCTAAATTCTGACTTTTAGCCTCCCAGACTGGGAGAAAATAAATTTCTATTTGTTAAAGCCATCCACTTGCGGTACTTCTGTTAAAGCAGCACTAGATAACCAAGACAACTGAAGACCCTAACAATTTCAAGAGAGCAAGCACTGGTCATACCACAAAGACTGAGAACTGCAACAGACTTCTCAACAGCCAATCTGGAAGCCAAAAGAAAATAGGGCAACGCCTTCCAAATTCTGGGAGAAAACGGTTTTCAATATACATTTCCATACTGAATCAAACTATCAATCAGGTACAAGCACAGAATAAAGATTTTCAAACACGTAGGAACTTACAAAAACCTACCTCTGATGCACACTTTCTTAGGAAGCTCCTATAGTTTAGACTCCATGTGAACAAGGGAGTAAATAAAGAATAAGGGAGTGAATTAAAAAAGGGGAGACATGAGATTCAGAAATGAGGCAAAGGAGAGTCCTGAGAGGCCTAGAGAGGAACCAGTCCAGAAGAGAGGAGGGAACAGAGGTACAAGATGGACGTCTTTAAAAAAAAAAGGAAGTGTTTGACCTTGTGAAAAACGCAACTCAGCTGGGTTTTATAACGTTTGGGAACAGATAACCAAACAAATGAAAGCAATTAACTTTAACTCACTGGTCAAGATCACATCTGTATGTGTTCCCTGTATGTGTCTCCACAGTGAACAATAATTACAACACTGCATATTGATTTGACCAACAACTGTGATGTATCTACGGTGGGACAACGGAGGAAGAGAAACTGGGTGTGTGGAGCAGTGTAAATATATACAGGAAGGCATATATGAACATATGGATGTGTGCATAGAAGTGTAGGCATATGTATATACATGTTTACGTGTGCCGCATATACCTTCAAACGTAAAATAAGGCAGGCGGGGTGACTATATATAAACGACACCTATATGCTTGGACTTTCCCGCACAGAATACACAGGAATCAAACTGACTACATCCGTGCAGAGACAATGGAGAAGCTCAATATCATCAGTCAGAACAACGCCAGGGGCCGAATGTGGAACAGACGATCAATTGCTCATATGCAAGTTCAAGTGGAAGCTGAAGAAAATTAAAACAAGTCCACGAGAGCCAAAGTATGACCCTGAGTATATCCCACCTGAACTGAAACACCATCTCAAGAACAGATTTGATGCATTGAACACTAATGACTGAAGACCAGATGAGTAGTGTGGGATGGTATCAAGGACATCATACATGAAGAAAGCAAAAGGTCATTAAAAAGACAGGAAAGAAAAGACCAAAATGGATGTTGGAAGAGATTCTGACACTTGTGAACGTACAGTAGCTAAAGAGAAAAGAAGAAATGATGAAGTAAAAGAGCTGAACAGAAGATTTCAAGGGTGGATTGAGAAGACAAAGTAAAGCATTATAATGAAATATGCAAAAAACCTCGAGTTACAAAACCCAAAGGGAAGAAAATGCTTGCATTTCTCAAGCTGAACGAACTGAAAAAAAAAATTCAAGCCTCAAGTTGCAATACTGGAGGATTCTATGGTCAAAACATTGAACGACGTAGGAAGCATCAAAAGAAGGTAGAAGGAATACACAGTCACTGTACCAAAAAGAAATGGTCAGTCAACATTCAACCATTTCAGGAGGCAGCATATGATCAAGAACCGATGATACCGAAGAAGAAGTCCAAGCTGCACTGAAGGCATGGGTGAATAACAAGGCTCTGGGAGTTAACAGAATTCAATTGAGATGTTTCAACAACCAGATGCAATGCTGGAAGCGCTCACTTGTCTATGCCAAGAAATCTGGAAGACAGCTACCTGGCCAACTGACTGGAAGAGATAAATATTTATGCCCATTACAAAGAAAGGTGATAAAATAGAACGCAGAAATTATCAAACAATATCGAGACCACACGCAAGTAAAATTTTGCTGAAGATAATTAAAAAATAATGGTTGCAGCACTATACTGACAGGGAACTGCGAGAAATTCAAACCAGATTCAGAAAAGGATGTGAACAAGGGATATCACTGCTGATGTCAGATGGATCTTGGCTGAAAGCAGAGAACACCAGAAAGATGTTACCTGTGTTCTATCGACTATGCAAAGGCATTCAACTGTATGGATCATAACAAATTATGGATAACACTGTGAAGAATGGGCATTCCAGAACACTTAGTTGTGCTCATGAGAACCTGTAAATAGGCCAAGAGGCAGTCATTCAAAGAGAGCAAGGGGATACTTCGTGGTTTAAAATCAGGAAGAGTGTGAGTCAGGGTTGTATCATTTCACTATACTTAATTCAATCTGTATGCTGAGTAAGTAATCCAAGAAGCTGGACTATAGGAAGAAGGCGGCATGAGGACTGGAGGAAGACTCATTAACAACCTGCAATATGCAGATGACACAACCCTGCTTGCTCAAAGAGAAGAGGACTTGAAGCACTTACTGGTGAAGATCAAAGACTATAGCCTTCAGTATGGATTACACCTCAACATAAAGAAAACAAAAATCCTCACAACTGCACCAATAAGCAATATCATGATAAATGGAGAAAGACGGAAACCGTAACGAATTTCATTTTACTTGGAACCACGATCAATGCCCATGGAAGTAGAAGGCAAGAAATCAAACGAAGCATTGCATTGGGCAAATCTGCTGCAAAAGACATCTTTAAAGCGTTCAAAAGCAAAGATGTCACTTTGAGGACTAAGGTATCCCAAGCCATGGTATTTTCATCTGCCTCGTATGCATGAGAAAGCTGGACAATGAATAAGGAAGATCAAAGAAGAACTGATGCCTTTGAATTATGGTGTTGGTGAACAATACTGAATATACTATTGACTGTCAGAAAAACGTGTCTTGAAGAAGCACAGTCAGAATGCTCCTTAGAAGTGAGGATGGTGAGACTTCATCTCATATACTTTGGACATGCTATCAGGAGGGACCAGTCCCTGAAGAAGGACATCATGCTTGGTAGAGGGTCACTGAAAAAGAAGAAGACCTTCAACGAGATGGAATGACAGTGGCTGCAACAATGGGCTGAAGCATGGCAATGACTGTACAGGTGAGACAGGACCGGGCAGTGTTTCCTTCTGTTGTACCCAGGGTGGCTATGAGTTGGAGCTGACTCGATGGCAGCTAACAAGCAGCAGCAGTGTAAGAATGCCAATTTAAATTCTCATCTTCTATAACATGTCAGTAGAAGATAAATAAAACTGATGAATCACAAAACAGCAACATAAACCTACGTTTAGAAACGGAGATAAGCATCACAAGAAAAAGCTAAAAAGTTTGTAGTGGAACTCCGGGGTGGAGCAGAAGATGGCTTTTGTGTTAAAAGCCTTGTAGTGCTCTTTGACTTAAAACAATGTTTGTGAATTAATTTACAACTAATGAAAAATTAACTAATTAAAAAGAAAACGAAAACTGGTTACCTCTGGAGAGGGAGACTGTATGAAGGACTGCGGTGACAAAAATGCTTTTTTCATTTTGTTCACTTCTCTACTGCTTGAATTTTTAAAAAAATCATATGCATCTATGGCCTTTATAATTTAGCAACGAAAGGGAAACATATGTTGTCACAGTCTAACCAAATGCAAAAAAGTTGGGGAAGAAAGGAGGAATAACTTAAATTCTAGAGAGAGAATCCCTTAAGATTTGGTGATTTACCAATGCGTTAGACACACGAAACTCACTTATGTTGTATACACAAACATAA
Source organism: Trichechus manatus latirostris (assembly GCF_000243295.1). Taxonomy (NCBI): domain Eukaryota; kingdom Metazoa; phylum Chordata; class Mammalia; order Sirenia; family Trichechidae; genus Trichechus; species Trichechus manatus. The sequence continues at coordinate 17,919,016 of NW_004443950.1, read as the reverse complement.
GAAAAATTATAAGACTAAACTATGGAAAATCTGCCTTCAAGATATAACAACTGATTTAATAAGTCACTTACTGACAGGTTCAATCCGGGAATACAGAACTCTAGGATGACTCCAGGTATGTATGTGATCATCGTTGGAAGGCAAGTTTATTAGTATTATTTTGCCCAGTCTATGAACCAAAATGGCAACTACTTTTTTCCTATTAAATGCAAATGGTTAAGAAAATTTTTATTACTGGTGTTATGTCCCCGAAAGGTCTCTGATCAAATTTTCTCTTCCTTAGACTAAAACTTTATTTTAAAAGATGAAAATTGTTCACTATATATTCAGCATTTAGTATTTACTTCAGAACAAAATTTAAACTCTGATAGATCCCATTCAATTCTGACATGACTATTTTTTGACAAACCTGGAACACTGACTTCTTCCTGAGCATGACCTCTACCCTTCTTAGGTGGAAAAAGCATTCTTTGAAGGAGCCCCTGAAAATCGGGACTTAGCCACTTACCCACCTGGTGTGTGAGTACAAACTGCGTAAAAGTATAATTAAACAAAGATGGGCTGAAACTCATAAATGAGTCACGTTTCTACCCTGCCTTGCTCCTCCTCAAAACCAGTCGGATTTCACAGGTGTTTCAGCGTCTCACTGCACGCAAAGAAAATAAAGCCGGGCTGGGAGCCGGGGGATGGACCGCTTAGAAAGTGTCGCCGTCAGCCAAACTGAAGTAATGCCAACAACCTTTACCTTCACTCGTCTCCGTTTTCTCCCTTTTTCTTCCCCTGGAACCTGTTTCTCTCCTTTCTTTCTCTTTTTCCGCTTTCTGTCCTTATGTTTGTCGTGATCATTTCTGTCTTCCAAGAGGCTTGAGTCTTGCCCCGAGCTGCCCGTAGAGAGCTCGGTGACCTCGTTTCCGCCCACTTTGAGGACCAGCTTCAACGGCTTCTCTACATACTCTTAAAAAAAGGGACGGGACTCGATTAAAGGAGTATCAACAATGCACAGTGACCGGGGAGCAGGAAAGGCAGGTGGCGCAAACGACGCAGTGGGCGCCCTACAGAACACCTGTTGAATGACAGACACTTGCCAAGAGACCGCAGCGGCGCCGCCCGCCCCGAACATCGGCGGGCCGTCCCACACCTCCCAACAAGAGACCCACCCGGGGCCGGGTGGACTTGAGTTCGAATCCCGCCCCGCCTGGGGTCTGCACGACCTCGGGGCGGCCGCACCCCCTCCGCAGATCAGGCCTGCCCGTGTGAAGAGCGGCCCCGGTCCACCTCGGGCGCCCGGGGGGAATTTCGAAAGAACAAAAATCCCTCCGAGCCCGCCGCGGGTCCGCCGGCCCGCCGGGCCAGCCCACTCCTCACCTTCGTAGAGGTGTTTGTCCGACTTGTGCTTTTTGTGCTTCTTGCCCATGTCCGACCGGGCCCCGGTACCCGCCCCCCGCGCCAGGCCCAGGCCTTGCGGCGCCGCTTCCGGTCCGGGCCAGGCGAGCGGAGGGCGGGAGCGGGGCCCGCGAGATCCTGCGCCGCGAGGCAGGGGAGCGGCGCGCGCCAGGCGGCGCGAGGCCCCTCAGGAGAAGACGGAGCGCAAGACCCGGCCGGGGCCGGAGAGCGGCTGCGAGGCGGCTAGCAGCGGCGCAAAGGCGGGAGAGACGGCCAGCCGCGAGCGCAGGGTACGGCCGACTGCACGCAGCAGCCCCTGGAGGCCGGAGGTGGCCCTGCAGCCTGTGGGTCTGGGGCGGAGTCTGGGCCGGGGACGGAGTCCGGCCAGGGGGCGGGGCTAGGGCCGGAGCCGGGGTCCACCGCTCATTGATGCCTACCCGGGTCTCTTCTCTCCGTCTCTTCCTCTCACCATCTCCCTCTCTCTGTCCCTCTTTCCCTGTCTTTTTCCCTCTCTCTCTTCCTCCGTCTCTTCCTTTCTTCTCTTTTTAAAAAAACTACCCTCCTTCCTTCCTTGATTTTCTCTTTCTCCCCACTTACCTTTGCTTCTATTTCTTCGCTTTTACAGTGCTTCCTGGATCCCGTACTGGGAGCCAGACTCAGCAAACGCAGCACGTTGGGAACTGAAAGATTTTAGTCTTCAAAAATTTCTTATGTGCTGATATGTAAAGCCCTTATTATTAAACAACAACAATAAAGTATGGAGCAGGGTGTATTTAGTAAGATCCATTTGTGGAAATAAATGTTGACATCTAGATTAAAAGGCTATATGGATGGATACGCAAAACTGATTAACAGTAGTTATCCCAGGTGAACCCCTGGTGGCGTAGTGATTAAATGCCACAGCTGCTAACCATAAAGGTCAGCAGTTCGAATCCACCAGGTGCTCCTTGGAAACTCTATGGGGGAGTTCTCTGTCCTATAGGGTCGCTATGAGTCAGAATCGACTCCACGGCAGTGGGTTGCGTTTTGGTTTTTTATCTCAGGTGACTAGGGTGGAAGGTGGAGTGGATTATTTTACTTTTATACTTCTCTCGATTTGGGTTTTTTCATATGTATGTTAAATTGAAAAAAATGAATATTTCTCAACAACAAAATAAATTATTTAAAAAAATGAAAAGAAAGATGAAATTCAGAAATTTCCTGGTGGCGCAGTGGTTAAAGCGCTCAGCTGCCAACCAGAAGGTCTGCCCTTTGAAACTACCATCCGCTCCAGGGGAGAAAGATGTGGCAGTCAGCTTCCGTAGAGATTTACAAGCTTGGAAACCCTCTGGGGTCGCTATGAGTTGGAACTGACTCCATGGCAGTGGGTTTTGGGATAAATACATTAAAGAATTCCAAAAAAATCTATGAAGATATATCTATTGCATGGAATCCACACCAAACAAGGGTCTGGACAATGTTGCTTTGTAAATGGACATCTGCTTCTCACCCTGTTTTTAGCCCTGTCATTCACTGTCATCCTTAGATGCTGAGCCCTACTGTGGTGATGAGTTATTCACATTACTGTCCATCAGCATTTACTCAAAAATACAGTGATAAGATGTATTTAATATAGGGATGGTCAATGTAGACTACAGGGAAACAAAATAATGTCGATATTTTCTATACTACAACCTTGTAAGATAGGAAGAGCAGATAATATTCTTATTCCCATTTTATAGATGAGGAAATAGATGCCCAGAAAAGTGAAGTAGGTTGCCAGTTAGTAGTAGAGTTCAAGTCCAGGTTTTCTGAATCTGAATCCCAAGCCTTTTGAACTTGTGAATGGGGTAAAAGATGTCTCGATGACCTCTACTTCTAGCCATTTAGTGCCCTGTATATTTTCAGATAACCTCATAGTCACAGCCTGCTCTCAAGAAAGGATCTGGTATCAGTCATTTATACTTCAGTAAGAATTTGGATCCCTAGATCACTTCTGCCAGTCATTTATACTTCAGTAAGAATTTGGATCCCTAGATCACCTCTGCTAGGAGGATTTGCTGTTTTAGCTTGAACTCCAATGGTGATAGGGAAGACTTATGTTTCTGGATCCTATTGTTGGCAAGTGACCAAAACACAATTTGGATTATTTAAAGTAAATAAAGAGATTTATTGGTTCACATATCCAGGAAGGGCAGGATAAAGCTTGCCTGAGAGAAGAGGGTGTCACGGATGGAATTATGTCCCCCTAAAAATGCATGTATCAATTTGGCTGGGCCATGATTTCCGGTATTGTGATTTTCCTATATGTTGTAAATCCTGCCTCTATGATGTTAATGAGGGAGGATGGGTGGCAGTTGTGTTAGTAAGGCAGGACTCCATCTACAAGATTGGATTGTGTCCTGAGGCAATCTCTTGAGATACAAAAAAGAGAAGAGAGCAGAGAGACGGGGACCTCATACTTCCAAGAAAGCAGTGCCGGGAGCAGAGCGCGTCCTTTGGACCTGGGGTTCCTGCGCAGAGAAGCTCGTAGTCCGGGGGAACACTAATGAGAAGAAGGCTGACAGAGAGAGAAAGCCTTCCCCTGGAGCTGGTGCCCTGAATTTGGACTTTTAGCCCACTTTACTGTGAGGAAATAAACTTCTCTTTGTTAAAGGCATCCGCTTGTGGTATTTCCGTTATAGCAGAACTAGATGACTAAGACAAAGGGGAACCAGGAATTTGATGCTGTTGAGATTCTCTCTTTCTCTGTGTCTGTCTTTGTCCTGTCTCTCTCTGTATGTTGGACTCCATCTTTTTTTATTTTATTTTTTTTAATGTGGCTGGAAACATGGCAACTGGCAGCTGCTTCTAGGGTCTCTTCTTTGTTGTTTCCTGACCAACTGGGAAAAGGGTCTCCTCTCTCAGCTTCACCTAGAAAAATCCCAGGGAAGGGCTCTGACTGGCTTGGCTTGGCTTAGCTTGGGTCACGTGTTTTTTTTTTTTTTAATTGAACTTTAGATGAAGGTTTACAGAACAAATTAGCTACAGTTAGTACATATATTGTTTTCAGACATTGGTTAACAACCCCATGACATGTCACTCTCCCTTCTTGACCTTGGGTTCCCTATTACCAGCTTTCCTGTCCCCTCCTGCCTTCTTGTCTCTGCCCCTGGGCTGGTGTGCCCCTTCAGTCTCATTTTGTCCCATGGTTCTGTGTATTCTTTGGCTAAAAGGTGAACCTCCGGAATGACTTCACTACTGGGCTAAAAGGGTGTCCAGGGGCCATACTCTCGGGGTTTCTCCAGTCTCTGTCTGACCAGTAAGTCTGGTCTTTTATTTTGAGTTAGAATTTTGTTCTACATTTTTCTCCTGCTCTGTCCGGGACCCTCTATTGTGATCCCTGTCAGAGCAGTCGGTGGTGGTAGCTGGGCACCATCTAGTTCTGCCGGACTCAGTCCGGTGGAGGCCATCGTAGTTGTGGTCTCTTAGTCCTTTGGACTAATCTTTCCCTTGTGTCTTTAATTTCCTTCATTCTCCCTTGCTCCTGAACGGGTGAGACCAGTGGAGTATCTTAGATGGGTGCTCACAGGCTTTTAAGACCCCAGATGCTACTCACCAAAGTAGAATGTAGAACACTTCTTTGTGTACTATGTTATACCAATTGAGCTAGGTGTTCCCTGGGTTGGGTCACATGTTTTGTGTGCAAAGCAATGGGATAGTATCATTGATCCAGCTTGGGTGCCAAGTCCACCCCATGGCCAAAAAGAGTGGAATCTGTGATTGGCAGTCCCACTAGACCCCCATGGTTAGCAGGGAAGATCAGGTTGCTGTAATGAAGGGAGTTGCTTTTCCATGAAGATTAAACATTTGTGTCTATTACCTCCCTGTAACAAGCCTCTCCAGTATCTATGAGGTAGAAGTGGGGGTGGGGACAGAGGAGTTGAGCTGGGGAAGGGCAACCTCTGTTGCTCTGAAATGAAGCCACTCACACTCCTAAGTATAGGACAAAGCTTTGTTTCAGCTTTTCAGTTGTTGACTGTAATTCTTTTTGCTTTAAGGAGAACCACTCTGCCAAGTCCCTCTGTGGATCTGACCTCCATTGTGGCATGCCTTGATCCAGGCTAAAGCTGTGTGTTTACCTGTCTTGCTTCCCATCACCCTGCGTGCTTCCTGAGGGCAGAGTCTCGTCTCATTCCCCTTGGTACCTACAGTATGTAGCACAGGGCGTGGCTATGCATTTCCATCCTTCAGTGACAACTGCTGTCCAAATGCCCCTCACAGCTCTCTCTTTCTCTTCCTCTGACCACTTGTGGTGGAGGAAACGGATCTAGTTAACCCACTCACACTATGGAGTTAGTTATTTGCCTCCCCACTCAAGAGAATCCCTACATGGGTCCCAAGGTGTTCACAGCAGTGAAAAATGAGTAAGAGCATGCAGCAGAAAAATACCTTACAGAAAAAGTTCCTGGAAGGCAGGAACCCCAACTCATCTACTTCTGTATTCCCAGCACCAGTAGTGTGCCTGGCATAGGAGGCACCAGAAAATGCTAGTTGAACTGAACGATATTGTGGCAAGCAGACTCCAAAGTGACATCCAAAGATCCTCATTTCTTGTATTCATGTGCTCCCCTTGAGTATGGACTGGTCTAGCAACTTGCTTCTAACCCATAGAAGATGGTAAAGGTGATGGAATGTCATTTCTGTGATTAGGTTACATAAGACTGCGATTTCTATCTTGCTAGCAGACTCTCTCTACTACCTTCTCATTTTGCATGCTTTGATGATGCAAGCTACCATGTTGGAGAGGCCCACGTGGCAAGGAACTGTGGGCAGCCTCCAGCTAACACCCAGCTAGGAACTAAGGCTGTCAGCTCAACAGCCCTTGAGGAACTGAATTCTGCCAACAACCACTTGAGCTTCAAAGCAGATCCTTCCTCAGTGGAGCCTTCAGATGAGACCACAGCCCTGGCTGACACCTTGATTATAGCCTTGTGAGAGACTCTGAAGCAGAGGATCTAGCTAAGCCACACCCAGACCCTTGATCCACAGAAACTGTGAGGTAGAAATATGTCTTGTTTTTAGCCACTAAGTTTAGGGGTAATTTGCTGAAAAACAATACCTAGCTAGTACACATATCAATCCCAAACAGAGAAATTTTATGAGCCTTCTATGTATTACAATAAGAAGGACTAAAGGACAGCAACACAGCTACTATCTATTGAGCAATTGCCTGTGCAGGGTACTGGGCTAAAGCATTGCACACATTATCCTCTTTCAACCTTGCTCTAGCCTGGTGAGACTAGTCCTGTTATCCTTATTCCGCAGATGAGGAAACTGAGGCTTGAAGAAGTCAGTGGTTTATCCAAGGCAATGCAGCTTGCCGACCTGGGATTTGAAACCATGCCTGACTGCCTCCAAAACCCATACTCAGAGTAACCCATACTCTGCTACACCACTCTTTGAAATGAAGGCCAGGTAATTTCCAGTGTCCCTTTGTGCATGTCTGGAATAGTGCTAGATTAAAACAAATTCTAGAAGAGGATGCACACGCCTATATAAACATGTACAAATGCATCCTTATGCATTGAAAGGGATTGAGGTGCAATGGGTTTCTCTTATATACGGCCTTTCTGGCCTTGGGTTTATAATTCTGCCAGAAATGATTGGCTGGGCTGCAATCTGGCAAGGGATTAGTCAGTATGCTATGCAGATAAGGTGCATAAAACCACACAAAAGGATTACATGACCTTGCAGGAATTGATCAATTACTTTGCAAATTGAGTGATTGTGGTCTACCAAGGGGATTGGTCAGTTCATGGTCTGGCTGGGAGGGCCATGCCTTGAAATTGAATGTAAGGGCCAATCCCACAGAGGTTGAAGGGGGACCTTACCACTATCATGAAGAGCCAGGAGTGGAGTGCATCCTTTGGACCCGGGCTCCCTGTGCCGAGAATCTCCTAGACAGGAGAGAGAGAGCTGAAGATGGCACAAGATGACGAGAAACGGTGGCAACCACAGCAGAGCCCAGAGGCAGAAAAATGGTGGCAGCACTACCAGCAGAGAGAACCATGGGGTCAGCAGACATTGCGGTGGTGACTGCCGGCCTACAGAGTGGGAGGAGAGAGAGAGAGCTGAGTGCCTTTGGGCAGGGGGCTTGCTGACAGTGTAGGGTGCCTTTGGGCACTTGTCAGCGGAGGTGAAGAGTTGTAGCACTTTCCCAAGCAGGACAGCTGCCTAGAGAAGGGCCGCTGGCCGGCACGGCAGACAGAAGGGCCTGCTTATGGGCACAGCTGAGAAGGAGCTGAGAGTCATCCTGGTGGGAAGCTGTCCTGATTGATGAACTGTGTCCTTTTCTCCTGAGTTGTATCCTGTTACTTCCAAGCTGTTCCTGAGTTGTTCCTGTTATTTCCCTAATAAACCACATAATCATGAGTATGGTCTGTGAGTTTTCTGTGGCCATTGCAATGAATTAGTGAACCCAGCAGAGAAGTAGAGAGTGCCGTATCAGGAAGGTGACTGGTGTCAGAGATGGTGAAAAAGTGGGAGAGTGGAGGTATGTCTGACCTCCACCTCATAGGAATCAGCTTTGGGCTGATCCTGAGTCTCATTCCTCCTCCTGAATGTAGACAGGCTCAGATGCTAGATTTCAGGGATCTTAAGAGAATTTAAGGCGCCCTGGTGGCACGGTGGTTGAGCGTTTGGCTGCTAACCAAAAGGTCGGCAGTTTGAATCCACCAGCTGCTCCTTGGAAACCCTATGGAGCAGTTCTACTCTGTCCTATAGGGTTGCTATGAGTTGGAATCGCCTTGGAGGTAGCAGGTTTGGGTTTTTTTGGGAAGAGAATTTAAAGAGCAGGAATTATTATTTGCTGTTTGTGGATTTTTGTGGGTTCTGTGAAGCTAAATGAACAAGGAGAGTTTGGCCAGTAAAAGATGGCAGCTTGACTTGATGGGATAGTTCTCTAATGGTGGAATTTTAGGTTTGGTGATACCTGGTGAGGGGGGACTTCTGGGCAGCAGCAAATTGCCCTACGAAAGGAGGTAGAACCTTCTCTGCTTGTGCAGAGAACAGCCTTGGGGATCAGAAAAGGCTGCTTCTGTCCTTTGGTTAGTCCTGCCCAGCCTTCCTACATCTGCAGGCCTCTGTCTCTTCCCTTGCAGCGGGTTTGCTCTTGAGCACTACGGTGAGGCAGAATGGTTGCTTTCTCTTCCCAGGGCAGAGTGGGCAGACACATGTCTCGCCAGAGCTCTAGAACATGCCCCCAGAGCTCTGAGGACAAATAACTGACGTAGCTCCTGTTGGCCAGCTGCTTGGCACCCATTCCCATACCTGCACCTGTGCTTGGCATCCTCCCTGCAACTCTAAGAGGAGAATTGATTACCTCCATCTTTCAGAAGGTGGAGCTGGGGTTCAGGAAGAGTGGTGACCTACCATCATCCTGGGGCCCTCCCTGAGTCCCCACTGCCTAGGCTGAGGCCGTACTCAGTGGCAGTGTCAGGAGCAGTCAGGGGTCGTCTGTGTTACATGGCTAGCTGGTGGGAGTCAGGGTTAGAACCCAGGCCTCCCAACTCCCAGAGCAGGGAAACCCTACAGCTCTGGAGTCAAACATCTGAGCTCAAGTTCTGGCTTCCCACTTACCATCTCTGTGACCTTGGACACGTCACTTCACCCCTCTGAACTCCAGTCTCTTCTTCTGTAAAAGGGGCAAGGTCATAGGACCTACTGATTCACAGGGCTGTTGTAAAGATTGAAGAAGATAATGTGGTCAAAGCACTGAGTTAAAAAAAAAAAAAAGAACAAAAATAACCAAACCCATTGCCATTATGTCAATTCCGACTTGTGGTGACCCCATAGGACACAGTAGAACTGCCCCCTAGGGTTTCCAAGGCTATAAATCTTTATGGAAGCAGACTGCCACATCTTTCTCCCAGAGAGCGGCTGGTGGGTTTGAACCACAGACCTTTCAGTTAGTAGCCCAGCGCTTAATTGCTGCAGTACCAGAGCGCCTTCTCGCTGAGTAAAACACCTGATACGTAGTTGTTGTTGTTGTCAGTTGCAATGAATTGGCTCCAACTCATGGTGACCTTCTGTATAGCAGAAAGGAATGTTGCTCGGTCCTGTACCACCTTCATGATCGTTGGTAAGTCTGAGGCCATTGTGGCTATTGTGTCAATCCATCTCATTGGGGGGTTCCCTTGTTTGTGCTGACCCTCTGCTTTACCAACCATGATGTCCTTTTCCAGCAAGGTCTTTCCTGATGTCACGTCCAAAGTCAGTGAGCTGAAATCTTGCCATCCTTGCTTCTAAGGAACATTCTGGTATATAGTAAATGCTCAATAAATATCAGTTGCTATTAACTTTGAAAATTTTGTGATCCTTTTAAAATGTAATTCAAATAATGTCACTTCCCTGCTCAAAACGGTCTCACTCAGAGTCAAGGCCAAACCCTTACCTTGGCTTTCAGGCCCTGACCTGACCCCCAGTCTCTCTCTAGCCCCACTTCCTGTCCCCTCCCCACTCTGGCCTCCTCACTTCCCTCTAACACACCAGGCCTGCTTCTGCCTCAGGCCCTCGGCCTCCCCTCTTCGCTGTGCCTGGAACACGGTTTCCTCAGATCCTAGTGTGGCTCATGCCCTCTTACCATGCTGGTCTCCAGTGTAACCCCCTCAGAGATGCTCCCTGACATCAGTGCTTCTCCTGTCACTTCATCCTGCACTCTGCCGTTCTCACCACTGACGTCATATTACATGTCTGTCCCATTCTGTGTGCTCATCAACTGTCTCCCTGCTGGGCTCTCGGCTCCCTGAGAACGGGGACTCAGTCCATCCCACACGCTGCTGTGTCCCCAGCGCCTGGCACAGAGCCTGACTCAGGGCAAGCCCTCAAGAAATACTTGTTGAATGAGTGTGTAAATAGGTATTACTGTTTCATGATGATTATTTTGTGTCTCCTTCCTCCCCCAAGGGTTTTTATTTTCTGGTTTTGGACAGGAGGTGACAAGTGGCCTTAGGAACAGTCTGTGGAGGAGGAGGAGAGAGGCACCGAGGAAGGCTGGCCAGTGGGGAGTGTGGCATTCCCAGGAAATGGCTCTGCCCAGCTCAGCTTGGAGACAGCCCCTCTCCGGGCCTGGCTGGCCTCTGCAGGGGACTCACCTGTCCAGGGGCCTCAGGCCAGGGCAGACGCATTGCCCTGAGGAATGTCAGGGTTTGGTGTGCCTGTGGGGAGGACACAGCTGATGTCCTGTCCGGGCCACCTGACCCTGGGGTAGAATGTGGCCTCCCTTAGTTGAAGACCAAAAAAAAACAAACCAGGTACAGTCCAGTTGATGCCGATTCATTGTGACCCCATGTGTGTCAGAGTAGAACTGTTCTCCATAGGGTTTTTTTTTTTGTTAGAAACTTATTTATTGATTTATTTATTTATTTTATTGTACTTCAGGTGGTTTACAGAACAAATAGTTTCTCATGAAACAGAAGTACACATGTTGTTTTATGACATTGGTTAACAACCCCACAACACATCAACC
>NW_004443950.1:17853530-17907224 GCF_000243295.1 Trichechus manatus latirostris | reverse complement strand
CCTGTATTGTTTACTGTCTCACCCTTCACCCAAGATACCACTTATCTATTGTCTATTTAATATTTCCCCCCAACCCCTCCCATCCCTGGTAACCAACAAAGATTGTTACATTTTGTGTGTGAACTTTTTCATAGGTTTTTACAATAGAGGCCTCATACAATATTTGTCCTTTTGTGATTGTCTTATTTCACTCAGCATAATCTCCATAGGGTTTTCAATGGATGATTTTTCAGAAGTAGATTGCCAGGTCTTTCTTCCAAGGTACCTCTGAGTGGACTTGAACCACCAACCTTTTGGTTAGCAGCCAACTGTGTTAACTGTTTGCAACACCCAGGGATTCCTTGGTTGGGGATGGGGGTACAATTCAGTGGCCTAGTTCTAGGAGGCCTGTTGGGGACCCTCTTCTTGGATTCCCCACAGCTGAAAGAGGAAAGAGGTTTACAGGGAGCAGACCCCGTGATCCAGGCAGACTAAAAGCCTCAAACATCAGGGGCTTCTGGGCCACTCACCTCTGCTTGAAGTGGTGCCTCAAAGCCCCTTCATGTGGCAGAGGCAGGACCAGAAACTCCCAAGACCGGGCATCACTGGGCTAATTTCTTCTTCTCTTGTCTGCATCTGTAGTGCGGTGAATTGCTTTAATATGGCCCATCTAGCCATGGTCTTACAACTCCCACAAAACGACTGGATGGGACTATGCAAATAAGGTGCATGGAACCCTTGTAGGGGATTGGACAGTTTTGCTACCGCTAGGCTTAAAGGGAGCCAATCCCAGAGGATGGGGAGGGGACCCCACTACCATTGAGAAGAAGAGCCGAGAGTGGAGTATGTTCTTTGGACCCAGGGTCCCTGCACTGAGAACCTCCCAGACCCAGGAGTCAGAGAGAGAGCTGTAACATCAGAGATGGCAAGAAGCAGTGGCAAGCACTGCAGAGTCCAGCAACAGAAAAAAGGAAGCAGCAGAACTAGGAGACCAGGGCAAGACAGCGCAGTGGGCATGCTGACCCACGGAGCGAGAGAGCTGAGCGCCTTGGGGCAGGAGGCTTGTTGGCGGAGTGGGGTGCCTCCAGGCACTTACCGGCAGAGCTAAATAGCTTTGAAACACTTGCAAGAGCAACGGCCCAGGCTGCGGAAGGGGCAGGCCAACAGTGGGGGGCCCATGCCGAGAGCCAGGGCCCGGTGGCAGTAGCCGAGAAGAAGCTGTCTTGATCAAGGAATTGTATCCTGAATTGTTCCTGTTACCTCCGAGTTGATCCTGATCCTGATTTGTAACCTGTTACTTCCCTAATAAACCCCATCATCGTGAGTACGGTTTGTGAGTTCTGTGTGACCAGTGCAACAAATTATACAACCCAGCAAACAAATAGAGAGTGCTGTGGGAGGGACAGCTGGTGTCAGAATTGGTAAAAAGGTTGGAGAGTGGAGGTATGTCTGACCTCCACCTCACAGGAATCAGCTTTGGGCTGCTGCTGATCTTGATTCTCTCTCCTTCTCCTGAAGTTAGACGAGGAGATGTGACACCATGCCCCTTTTACAGAACCTCAGTTTTCTTCATGAGCAATAGGCAGGACCGGCTGTCCAGCTGTATGGGTTGTCATGAGGGTCAGGCAAAGAGGGGCGAATGCGCTTCCTGCACAATGAAGGCCTTTCCAAGTGTAAGGAACATAATCTAACCAAACCAACTGAATCCATTGCCATGGAGTCAATTCAGACTCACGGCGACCCCATGTATTTCAGAGTAGAACTGCCCCATAGGATTTTCAGCGACTGTTATTTTATGGAGGTAGATTGCGAAGCCTTTATTCTGTGGTGCCACTGGGTGGTTTGAACTGCCAACCTTTCAGTTAGTAGCCAAGCACAAATCATTTGCGCCACCCAGGGATGAAAGGAACATAAAGGGGGTGGGAAAGGGCCTCGTTCTCCTGCATACTCTGGGGTGAGCTCCGCCCCTGGTCCTGGGGTGTCCTAGTCATCTAGTGCTGCTCCAACAGAAATACCACAAGTGGATGGCTTTAACAAAGAGAAGTTTATTCTCTCACAGTCCAGTAGGCTACAAGTCCAAATTAAGGGCGTCAGCTCCAGGGGAACACTTTCTCCATCGGCTCTGGAGGAAGGTCTGTGTCATCAGTCTTCCCTTGGTCTGGGAGCACGTCAGCGCAGGAACCTGACTCAGGTCCAAAGGATGCACTCCGCTCCCAGCACTGCTTTCGTGGTGGTATGAGGTTCTTATGTGTCTCTGCTCGCTTCTCTCTTTTATATCTCAAAAGAGATTGCATTAAGACACTATCTAATCTTGTCAACCTCATCGGTATAACCTCATCACAGTGATAGAATTTACAACACATAAGGAGATCACATATAATCCTCATCACAGTGATAGAGTTTACAACACATAAGGAAATCACATCAGATCACACAATCATACAACACTGGGAATCCTGACCTAGCCAAGTTGCTACACACATTTTTTTGGGGGATGCAATTCAATCCATGACGTGGGAGGACAGAGGGAGGCAGCATTTCCTGAGCCAGGTCCCCGCAGCTGCAGCACGTGCTCCATTTGGCAGCCCAGGCAGGTCTGGGCATTCCTGGTGCCAGCCTGTTAGTGCTGCTGGGCAAGGCCCCCAGGGGGGCCAGGCTGGCTCAGCGGGCAGCTCTGCGGTGGTGACACAGTGGCCTGAGGTGAGTCCATCTGACAGGCTGTCGACAGCACAGCTTCCAGGGTTGCTTGTGGTCACTGGCGGAGCTGTCCCAGCTGCCTGCCTCTGGGTGAGCAGGAGAGAGGCGGCTGATGGCAGCTCTCCATGTGGGCATGCTGTGCTGCCCCTGCCCTCCTGGCCTCAGGGCTGCTTGCTGGAGAGCTGCGAGTCAGGCCATGGTGCTCATTGCTTCCAAACCCGGAAGTCATTTGGACTCAGATCCTGGCCATGACAAGGACAAACCTGGAGCCCTCAGCGAGATAAAACAGAGGCAACACAAGTTCCTTCTCTCTCCCTTCCTCCTTCCTCCCTCCCTACTTCCCTTCCTGCCTTCCTCCTCCCTCCCTCCTTTCCTTCCCTGCTTCCTCCCTCCCTCCGTTCCTCCCTTTCTTCCTTCCTTTCTTTTTTCCTCTCTCCCTCCCACTCTTCCTTCCTTCTTTCATCCAATATTTGTTAAGTGTCTACTATGTGTCAGGCATTGTGCTAGGTGCTGGGAACACAATGGGAGCCAAATAGACATGGGCCTGCCCTTACGGAGCTTATAGTCTCATGAGGGAGACACACATTAAACATGTTAATTGCAGAGATAATTAATTACAATTGTGCTGTTAGGAAGGCAAAAGACAGGGTCCTGTTACTATAGGGGCCCTGGACCCTGCCTGGGGGTTCAGGCAAGGCCCCCCTGAGAAAGCTGCACTCGACCTGGAGGATGAGTCTTAGGTTGGGGGCCCTAGAAATGGACGCTGATTGTGGGGGTGTGGATTTACTGGGCAGTGGACAGGAATAGCCTGTCAGGAGTGAGGGTAGCAGGCTAGGGCAGGTGGAAGCCAAGCAAGAATGGGGACTCAGTGTCAGCCGGATCCCATGCGGGGGAGGTGAGGGGGCATCATGGACATAGATGGCCCCACAGAAGGGTCTTATGCAGCAGGAGAGGGGGAGTGGACTCTCATACCCCTGTGTTGGGGAGGGAGGGCACCCCAGTGGCTTCCCCACAGGGGTGACTGCGGTTTCTTCTAGAGCAGTTCTCCCAAGAAGGTGGCAGCTGCAGGCCCTTATCAGCCAACACTCACAGCTGCTGGGGGTGGGGTGCCCCAGCCAGGAATGGGGAGCCGAGTGGGGCATCAACTGCGCCCTCTAACCAAGCAGAACGAGCAGCATGTGCAAAGATAAGAGAAAGTTCGGTGTGTTCAAGGAAGAGAGAAGGTCAGATTGGGAACAGGAGAGATGAGGGGGCAGTGCCTGGCGATGAGTCTGGGGAGGAAGGCAGGGCTGGGCTGGAGAGGGCCTTGTGAGGTGGGACAGGTGTTTGACTGTATTGGGAGGCCTTAGAAGGCCAGAGAAGCGGATACCTGGCCAGATTTGTATTTTATAAAGCACTCTGTGAGGAAGAATTGGAGGGGGTTTAGGAGACAAGGAACGTCCCCGGGTGGGGCAATGATTTGCATTCGACCACTAATCTAAAGGTTGATGGTTTGAATCCACCAGCAGCACTGTGAAAGATAGGCCTGGTGATCTGCTTCCGTAAAGATTACAGCCAAGAAAACACTATGGAACAGTTCTACTCCGTAACACATGGGGTCACCATAAGTCAAAATCAATTCCACAGGCCACGAGATTTTTGAGTTTTGGTTTTTTGTTTAGGACACAAGGCAGAGAGCAGCTAGGAGCTGATGTGGTCTTCCGGGGGAAATGGAGCTGGCTTGGACTAGAGTGGGGGTCATGGGAGTGGTGCAATGGGACAATCTGAGGGCTATTTAGGAAGAAAAATTTAGGAAGGGTTAGAGATGCCCCTGAACAATCCAGGAGGAGATGCTGAGTAGGACGGTGGATGCAGGTGTCTGGACCTCTCTAGAACAGGAGAGGTTAGGTCTGAAAAGAGACTTTTGGCATTGTGTTAGGCTGGGTTCTCTAGAGAAGCAAAACCACTGAAGCATATATACATATATATGTGTGTATATATACGCGCGCACACACACACACACACACACACACACACACACACACACATATGTACATGGAGCCCTGGTGGCACAGTGGTTAAGAGCTCAGCTGCTAACCTAAAGTCGGCAGTTTGAATCCACCAGTCACTCCTTGGAAACCCTAAGGGGCAGTTCTACTCTGTCCTATAGGGTCGCTATAAGAGAGAGAGAATTTATCTCAAGGAAATGGCTCATGACGTTAAAGAGGCTGGAAAGTCCCAAGTCTGTGGGTTAGGCGTCAGGCTGGAGACTTCTCCTGACTCACATAGCTTTCGGGGCTGACAGACTCAAGATTGGCAAGTCAGATGACAGGCTGCTAGCTCACAGGTTGCAGAGGTTGACAAATCTAAGATGGGCAGGTAAGACAGCAGGCTGCTGGCTCAAGTCCAGAGAACTGGAGGTTAGATGATGAGCTGGATGCAGGATCCAGAGCAGAGCAAAAGCCAGCGAGCTTTGCCAGAAAATCCATATATATTGGATGCAGGCCATACCCTTTAGGAAATTCCCTTTCAACTGACTGGCTGCTTATAGCAGATCTCATCATGGAGGTGATCACATTATATCAGATCTCATCATGGAGGTAATTACATCATTACATGACTGCCAAACTACATCATAACTGCCAAACCACTGAGAATCGTGGCCCAGCCAAGCTGACACAACCTTAACTATCACAGGCATAGAGAAATCTTTGCAACTCCAGGAGTGAAGGAGATCACCCACGAGGAGGGAGTTGAGTGACCAGATGGAGCCTTGAGGAGTGTCAACATCTAGTAGGTCAGTGGAAGGCGCAAGTGTCAAAGGACACTGAGGGGGAGCAGTCAGATGCGGGAGGAGAATGAGGAGAGTGGGGTGTCCTGGGAAGGTGGATGGAGTGCCAGCTGCTGGGTCAGGGCATCAGAGGAGAAAGGGCTGGGCCAGGCTCCAGGGTGACTCCAAGTGCTGGAAGGATCTGGTCAGAAAGACAGGACTAGGGAAGGGTGGGCAGAGTGTGTGGAATTGTGTGTGCAAGGACACAGAGGTGGGGAAGCAGAGGAGGTGGGGAGAACTGTGCCATGGGACTGGGACACTGGGGGAGGCAGGAGAGTATGATGAGACAGAGAAGCAGAGGTGAGAAGGTCGAGGCCTTGAATGCCAGGCTGTGGAATGTGGACTGCCTTCTGTAAAGTGGGACAAAAAAGAAAACCAAGCTCATTGCTGTTGAGTCAGTCCTAACTCATGGAGACGCCATGTGTTACAGAGTAGAAGTGCTCCATAGGGTTTTCTTGGTTGTAATCTTTACAGAAAGAGATCGTCAGGCTTTTTTTTCATGGTACCACTGGGTAGGTTCAAACTGCTAAACTTTAGTAGAGGGACCTGAAAGTGGGATAAGCCAGATATCATGACCTCCTCAGAGACAGCTGGGCATTTTCAAGGAGCCCAGGGTAGGAAGGATAGTCAGCAGCTCTAAAGTGGTCCTGCAGGCCCAGGCACACACTCCACCATTGCTCCTTGGAGCCCTGCTCTGGGGATGGGGCCCATGATTGAATTTCCTTCATAGAAAGTCACTGTGTGCTTAACCCTTGTCAGACTGTGGCAGTGGGCTTGTACTGTGTCATCCAGATCTCTAATGTCCTGTGGTCCTCTGCCAAAACCTGCTGTGAGACCCACCTTCTCCACGTACAAAGGGCTGCAAAGGACTAGGCAGGTCATGTTCAAACTCTGTTCTGGGGAAGTGCTTCCAGCGTTCTGTCCGTGTCTGATAAAAGTTTTATTTAAAATATATGTGTTTATTTTAGATTTTTATTGATTCACTTATTTAGTTTTTTATTACCTAAGTGTCTTAGTTACCTAGTGCTGCTATAACAGAAAAACCACAAGCGGGTGGCTTTAACAAACAGAAACTTATTTTCTCAGTTTAGAGGCTAGATGTCCAAATTCAGAGCACCAGCTCCAGGGAAATCTTTCTTTTCTCTGTCAGCTCTGGGGGAAGGTTCTTGTCTTCTCAACTTCTGCTTCCTGGTTCCTTGGAGATCTCCATGTGTCTTGGCATCTATCTTACCCCATTTCTGCTTCCTAGCTTGCTTGTTTGATCTCCTTTATATCTCAGAAGAGATTGACTCAAGAAACACCCTACACTAATCCTGCCTCATTAACATAACAAACACAACCCATTCCCAAACGGCATTATGACCTCAGGCATGGAGGCTAGGATTTACAACACATATTTCTGCGGGACACAATTCAATCTATAACACTAAGGAATACATGTTCATTATAGATAAATTTGAAAATACAGGTCGACATAAGGAAGAAATTTAAAATTGCTCAAATCCTACCACTTTCTGTTGATATTTTGGTGTATGTCATTCCAGCTATTTTCCTATTTGTTTTTCAAATCAGAGTTTGGTAGTGATACTCAGGAGTCCCTGGGTGGTGCAAATGGTTAGTGTGCTTGGCTACTAACCAAAAGGTTGGAGGTTTGAGTTCACCCAGAGGCACCTTGGAAGAAAGTCCCGGCAATCTACTTCCAAAAAGTCAGCCATTGAAAACCTTATGGAGCACAGCTCTAGTCCGACACACATGGGGCTGCCATGAGTTGGAATTCACTTGACAGCAACTGTTTTTGTTTTTGTATTTTTTTTTAGACAGGCAAATATCTTGTTGAATAGAAACACACTGTATTTCATAAACACAACATGTTTCTCCAAATGGTCACCATGAGAGGGCCGGAGAGTGGCTTCTTCCTACTAATTAAATTCTGATTGGTTTGATCGACTCTTGCCCTGCTCATCCAGAGGCAATGTTCCCGCTTGCTTGGGACATACAACTAGGGAGGCACTTTCTACCTCTCTCTCACCTGTGATCTTGTCTTTCCAAGGCCAGTGGGGATCAGACTTGGAATCACAGACATGTTAGCCTCAGGAGACAATTTAGGAGGTTCATTCAGATCTATTTAGAGTATTTACTGAGTTTAGAGATCTGTTTTGTTTTCGATTTTGCTTTTGTTGTTTTGCAGAAATTTTACAACATTATTGAGTTATTTGGACTTAGAACTGCTGATGGTTTGCTGTTGGGGGTGGGGGGAGGTTTGGAAGACTCTGATACACACGGGGTTGCCATGAGTTGGAATCGACTTGACTCATGAGGGTGGTACCATTTGATAGAAGATGTTGCCCAAGAAAGCAGAGCCATGAGCCAGTGTCCTGGTGACAATGCTTGAGTCCCTGGATCCAGCTGAGCCTGAAGCTCATTGACGTCTTATGCTCTTCAATCCAGTGGGTCAATAAATTCCCATTTTTAGTTTGGTCTAGTTTGAGTTGGATTTCTGTCACTTGCAACTGAGCACACAGAGATGGACTTGATCACCTGGAAGACCAGCTTGTACACACACACAAACACGCGCTTCTTTTCTCATTCAATACTCACTGAATACTCCCTCTGTTCGGGGGACTGAGTCCCCCCTGCTCTCAGAGCATACATGGGTGACCTGGACTCAGTCCCTGACCCCAGAAATCTCAGGAGTGAAAGCAACAAGGCCAATTCCTTGCTGAGATGCTTTTAAGAACACTGGGGACAGTTCTCAGTGAAGCCATCTATGTACTTCGTGGGACTCAGGGCAAAATGAAAACATAAGCTGTTTGTTAAAAAGTTGTTAAGAAGTTCAAGACAGCAATAGCAGAGCATTAAACCAGACCCAGAGCCTTGTGTGTCTGCACAGATGGCACACCTGTGCAGCCCGTGTAGGTTGAAGCTAACCTTGGTTCTCAGCCTGGGGTCAGTTAGGCATACATAGGAGGAAACCATCGTATAAACCAGACCCAGCTGACTCTGATATAAGGTGTTCTGAGGGGCATGGTCCTGGTTCTTTACAAATGGAATCTTTGACAGGGACTTAGGTTTGGGAAGTACTCACCACGTCAGGGGCCTCAAGAGGAGTCGGGAGTGAGTAGGCGAGGATACCATCAGCCCATGGTCAAAGGAAGACCGCTTTGCCTGGAAGGGAAAAGAGGTTCTGGGAAGGGACATATTTTAAGCCTGGGCATACATGTGTGTGGGCGGAGGGAAGACGGCAGCAGAGGGAGGTGCTGGTGCCCGGGCTTCCTGTCAGTGTTGAGCCCTGGGAGAGTCTGTATTTGCTAAAAAAGAGAAGCAGGAGCCAAAGAAGTCGGCCGGGGAGACTCAGTGGTGGTGTGGCTCTGCAACTAGACAGACCTGGGGTTGAGTCCCCCTTTGACCATTCAGTAGCTTTAGTGACCTTGGACAAGTCACTTGACCTCTCTGAGTGCAGTTTCAGGGAATGGAAAATGGCATTACTTTCCGTTTTACTCCCACAGGTTTGTAATTAACAGCTCATGAAAAACCCTTTATAAGAACGTTACCATAGTCTATCTGTTCTAAGATGCACATTTTAAAATATATATATATTTCATGTCTCTGGCATTGAGATGAATCTTATAACCTATAGTGTAACATAATTTAATTGATACTTTTTATTTTTGCTTGGTGGCTCAAATAATGGTGTGTCCCATAATCGGTGGCATTTCATTGATAGATTTAATGAAATAGTTGAAACAGTTTTTACTTCTTTTTTTTCCAGTTGCTGTTGAGTTGATTCCAACTCATGGTGGCCCTGTGCGTCAGAGGAGAACAGAATAGGGTTTTCAATGTTGATCTTTTGGAAGTAGATGATCGGACCTTTCTTCTGAAGCACCTCTGGGTGGACTCGAACCTCCAACCTTTTGGTTAGCAGCTAAGCACGTTAACCATTTGTACCACTCAGGGACTCTAAGTTGAAACAGTAGTAATTCTTTCCCTCCCACTACTGCCCTTGTCGGAAGCCCTGGTGGCGCAATGGTTAAGCGCTTGGCTGCTAACTGAAAGGTCCTTGGTTTGAAGCCACCAGCTGTTCTAAGTGAGAAAAGACCTGGCAATCTACTACTGTAAAGATTAAAACCAAAACCAAACCCACTGCCATCGAGTTCATTCTGACTCATAGCAACGCTGTGGAAGAGAGTAGAACTGCCCCAGAGGATTTCCAAGGTTGTAATCTTTACGGGAAGCCAACTGCCACATCTTTCTCCCGCGAAGCAGCTGGTGGGTTCTAATCACTGACCTTTCAGTTAGCTGCCCGGTGCTATAACCACTGCGCAACCAGGGCGCCTTCTGTAAAGATTATATCCTAGGAAACCCTATGGGGCAGTTCTACTCCGTCCTATAGGGTCACTATGAGTCAGAACCGACTCGACGGCGTTCACCACCCTTGCCTGCGAGCTGCCACGGAGCTGCTATTCTCCCGTGTCGGTCTGTCTCCTCCTTTCTGCCTCCTTCCTCTGCTTCTACACCCACCCAATGGGGGGGGGGGGGGTGGTGGTCATTAGTCCACGTGACCAGCTAGTCCCCAGTTCAAATTCTCCCCAGAGACTTTGATAGGCTCTTCTCAACTGCCAATAGATGAGCTGCCCTTGGGTCAGGTGACACTCCTCATCCAATCAGCTATGGCCACGAGCCGCCTGGCCTTAGGGGCAGGGGAGGGTGGTCTCTGAAAGTGAAGCCTTGGGGAGCGCGGCCAAGAAAACATCCTTAACTGCTCTTTCTTTCAAGCCTGATCCAAGAGGGTCGGGGAGGGATGATAATAACGTTAATAATCAGAGCCGGCAATGACTGAGCGCTTACTGCAAGTCAGGCACGGGACACACATTACCGCTTTCAGAAAGAAATTTTATCGACATACAAAAAGTGCACACATCTTAAGGGTACATGTACTACTTCTTTTAATTCTCACAACCACCTTATGCTATGGGTGTGATTATTATCATCTTCAATTTGCAGATACGCAAACTGAGGCTCAGTGAAGTCAGTTCATTCATCTAAGGAGTGGAGCTGGGATTTGAACCCAGGCAGCGTAACTCCAGAATCTGAGTGTATACCTACTACTGTGTACTACCCTGTGTCACCAAGGCACCTTCAGGGATAGGCGTAACCCAGTGTGGTTGAGGGCAGGTGCAGGGAGACCAACCAGGTGACATTTATTTCCAACATGCACTGGTGCCAGGTGGGAGAACTCCAGTTCCTCTCTGTCCCCTTGTCTGTTGTTCTTCCACCCTGGCCTCCCCCGCTCGGCCACTTGGTACTGTCCTTGGCGCTCCCCTGGCAGCCCAGCCGCAGCTGGAGGCAGCCTCTGGGAACCACCGAGCGCCTTTATGCTGTGCGGATGGCGTTTCAACCGAGCCCTAGCTTTTCATGTCGGTGGCCTCTGGGAGCTGGGCCAGCCCAGATGTCCCTGATCGTGAGAAAGCCTCCCCTGGCAAGGCTGGCACGAGATGCCAGCAACGGGGCCTCAGGCCCGCTCTGGCTTGGATTGTCTGGTGAGGGGGCTTGGCTGGGTGCTTGCTAGGCGGACTATTCTGTGTCATTTGTATCCAGCCCTGTGGATTAGGGTGGTGCGTCTGCCGAGCCAGGAATATCACTTCTGAGCTTTTCAAAGGCACTCCATGTGATCTCATTTTTTTTTTTCCATATGTTTTGTTTTATCTGACTCTCCTGCTATCTATGAACACAGACTGCCTTTCTCATCAGAGGAGACAGGCTCACGTCCATTGGTCTCAGAAGGGGCCAAGATTGTGAGCCATGGGTCTCCTCCATCAGACTGGGAGTTCCAAGATTAGGGGTAATTGTGTCTCCCCCATCAGATAAAAGTGAGCAGGGAAAAGGTGACTCTGCTATCACACTAGGAGTCCCCAACATCAGGAAACTGGGACTCCTCCAACAGACAGGGAGCTTCCCAAGGCTAGAACTATGTGTCTCCCCAGGGGTAAGGTGAGAGTCTCCCCCATTAGGCCAGGAGCTCCTCGAGAGTGGGCCTGATGGTGCTTCTTCATCTCTCTCTTTTCAGAGTGTTCAGTCAAGGCCCCCAGAGGACACCAGTGCAGGAGAGAGGCCTGCTCACCATCCCAGGTGCAGGCAACTTTCAGCCTAGACTCTGCAGACCTGCCCTTGGCCAAACCACCTGGGAAGCCTCATTTTCACCCTGTGGTGAGGAAAGTGTCAGCCAAAGCAGGTGCTGGAGTTACATGGGCAAGGAAGACCAACTGTGAGATTTCTGGGTGCCCGGACAATGTCTGTCTGGTGAACTGATGTGTAACCAGCTTCTGGCTCAGTGCGTGGTCCTTGACAGGAGCTTAGTGATGATGATCAGATGAATGAATGAGTGAGTGAATGAGTGACTGAAGACCTGGCTCCTGCCTCTGAGAAGCTCATCGTCTGATAGGGAAGACAAGAAGTTTGCTTCTCTCGAGTGCCTCTATGCCTTGGACAGAGTTTTCGTTTCTTTCACTTACATTACTTTAGGGGATAAGGAATAAGAATAAGGAAATTGGGGCTCAGAGAGTCAAAGTCACCTGTTGAATGTCTCACAGCTGGTGAATAAGGGAGCTGATTTGACCTGAGGTCCTTTGACTTCTAGATGTGTGCAGCTTCCTGGAAAAATGATTGTTATTCAATCCCAGAACTACCCAAGAGAGGTGTGGATGAAATGACCTGAATATCTGGTGCATTACAACCCTTAAATTTTACAATGAGGGCAACTGAGGCACAGAGAAGGGAATGATTTGTCTGAGGTCACATCAGCAGTGGGAGGCAGTGTATGAAGTAGGTTTGTTGTGGGGTGGTGTCTCCCAAATTCCTGACTGAAACGGTGTGTCCATTCAGTTGTAGTACTGGCTTTGACCCCATCTCCTCCAGCCTCCCCTCCAGGCCAGTGGAGCATCCAGGGTCTAACTAAGACTTTGGGCTCTGAGCATTGGTACCCAACAGGGCAAGAGAAACTCCGCCCCTGTTGCGATAGGCCCTGTCCCTTTTGCAGGAGGGCAAGCTGAGGCCCAGAGAGGGCCAGACTTCTAGGTTAGGTGGGTGTCAGGAGGGGCATTAATGACCTGCCCTTGGTTCTGTGCCTCCAGGATCTTCGTTGTCCAGGGCTCAGTAGGCCCAGGGAGGCCCTCTCATGGGTCCCGGCGGACAGCCATCTGCCAGGCCTTGCCCAGCCAGGAGCCGTGAGAAGCAGGTTCTGATATGGATGTTGCCAGGGCGTTACTAACAGGCTGTCGGTTGCAATTAGGGCAGTGGCCTTTCATCTCCCAGCCGCTTCCACTCCTGCTCAGGACAGCCTCCCATCAGCTTTAGTCTGGGCGGTGTCGGGCAGGCGGGGCGAGGTGGGACGCCAGGCGGAGGCCGGGCCTCACAGCCCTCGCGGTGCACCGTGGCCGCGCCCCCACCCCATCCAATTGTTGCGTTTCCCAGGGCCCACCTCCAGCAGCCTCAGTCCCTCCCTCAGCCCCCGCTAGGTGTGGGCCGGGCCCCTCTCAGAGCCGCGGCTTGGCGGGCTCTGTCCACTCCAGTCAGGCCTGCCCGAGATTACCTAGGTGTTCTGGTGACTTCAGAGGGCGTCACATGAAAGATAATGCCCAAATCAACAAATCTGCCTTTGTGGCTTTGAAGAGACTGTTTCAATCACTTTATTTTGTCTTTATGTCAGGTTTGCCAGATGGCTTGGGTCTTTCTGAGGTCCTGTACTGAGGGGGCAGAGAGAGAACTGGTGCGGCTTCAAAGCTCCTTTTTAATCTTTAGCAACATCACAGCGGCTGGGAAACTGCCTCGGCTCCCTCAAGTCTCTCCCACAAAAGAGGCGCGGCCAAGGCTCTAATGAAAGCCAGATAAAGGGATGGCTGGAATCAGAAACACAGGGAAAAGAGCAGTCGTTAGTCTTTCTTGTAGCTGTTTCAAAAGAAATTCTAAGACAAATTATGGCTTTGGGTGTTTTTCTAAAAGGACTGAAGCTGGGAGAGGAGCTGGGGGAGGAGGCTTTGACCCCTTGGTACCCTTCCCCTTGCATAAAAGGCAGAGAAGACTGAAAAAAGGCCGGAATACAACAATAAACTTTCCGCGTGCGCGCGTGGGGATGAAAGCCTCACTGGCATAATTATGGGCGCGGGGGCGCCAGAGCGGGCGGGCGGCTTTACCTTGCCGCCAGCACTATTAATGACGAGGCTCCCTTCTTTTTCTTCTCTGGAAGGGGCGCTTTTGGTTTTCAAGAATGCGGGGGTTGGTGCTGCACAGCGCAGTTGACATTTGGCGCGGGCTGTGGTTATGTGATGCATTGCTCGGTCAAGGAAGGGCCCAGGCGCCCTTACCAGCTGCCAACGCCCGTTATCCTTGAGGAGGAGAGGGTGCCCTGAGGCCACCCCCCTACCCACTTGCCTCGTTTAAGGTCAAGGCCTGTCTCTTGGGGCCTTTTCCCATCACTATCCACTTGTTGTTAGGTGTCAACTGTCCATTCGGACTTACAGCGACCCTGTGTGCAACAGAGAGAAACGCCGCGTTATCCTGCTCCATCCTTTTTTGGGTTGCTGTGTTTGAGCCCATTGTTGCAGCCACTGTGTCAGTCCATCTTGATGAGGATCTTCTTCTTTTTCTATGACCCTCGACTTTCCCAAGCATGATATCCTTTTCCAGGGACTGGTCCCTCCTGATAACATGTCCAAAGTACGTGAGAAGAAGTCTTGCTCTCCTCGCTTCCAGGGAGCATTCTGGCTGTACTTCTTTCGAGACAGATTTGTTCATTCTTCCGGCAGTCCATGGTATATTCAATATTCTTTGCCAACACCATAATTCAATGGCATCAACTCTTCTTCTTTATTCACTGTCCAGCTTTCACATGCATACGAGGCGATTGAAAATACCATGGCTTGGGTCAGGTGCATCTTAGTCCTCAAAGTGGCATCTTTGCTTTTTAACACTTTAAAGAGGTCATGTGCAGCAGATTTGCCCAATGCAACGCATCGTTTGATTTCTTGACTGCTGCTTCCATGGGTGTGGATTGTGGATTCAAGTAAAATGAAGTCCGTGACAACTTCAATATTTTCTCTGCTCATCATGATGTTGCTTACTGGTCCAGTTGTGAGGATTTTTGTTTTCTTTATGTTGAGCTGCAATCCATACTGAAGGATATAGTCTTTGATCTTCATCGGTAAGTGCTTCAAGCCCTCTTCACTTTCAGCAAGCAAGGCTGTGTCGTGTGCATGTCACAGGTTATTAATGAGTCTTCCTCCAATCCTCATGCCGCCTTCTTCATCTAGTCCAGCTTCTCAGATTATTTGCTCAACGTACAGATTGAATAAGTGTGGTGAAAGATACAACCCTGACACACACTTTTCCTGATTTTAAACCACGCAGTGTCCCCTTGTTGTGTTCCAGTGACTGCCTCTTGGTCTATGTACAGGTTCTGCATGGGCACAATTAAGTGTTCTGGAATTCCCGTTCTTTGTAATGTTATCCATAATTTGTTATGATCCACACAGTTGGATGTCTTTACACAGTCAATAAAACACAGGTTAACATCTTTCCGGTATTCTCTGCTTTCAGCCAAGACCCATCTGACATCAGCAGTGATACCCCTCCTTCTACATCCTCTTCTGAATCCAGCTTGAATTTCTGCCAGTTCCCTGTCGATGTACTGCTGCAGCCGTTTTGGGGGAGGGCTTTTCTGACCTGCAATTCCAGTCCCACACATTCTCTCTTAGGGCTTAGCCTTATTCTGGGGGGAGTTAGAGGGGTGGGGGAGCCCTGCTGGTCTCTTTCTGTCACACAACCCCAAAAACCCAAACTCCTTGCTGTCAAGTAGATTCCAACTCATGGTGACCCCATATATGCAGAGTAGAACTGCTCCATAGGGTTCTCAAGGCTATGACCTTTTGGAAGCAGATTGCCAGGCATTTCTTCTGAGGCACCTCTAGGTGGGTTCGAACTGCTAAGCTTTCAGCTAGTAGTTGTACCACCCAGGGACTCCTGTTGTCCCACACTGTCTGAAATCCCCAACCTCAGCCCAAACGCTGGGCCCTTCCGGTGCCCCTGTGATATCCAGAAGGGTGGTATATAGACCATTCTCCCCTCCTGCCTCACCTCCCAGCTCACCTCCCTGGTCACCTTAGTTTACAGGGGTGGTTGGTCAGCAACTCAGCAAGGCCCTGAGGGGATGGGACATGGGGCGGCTAAGGCTTGATATGTAGGCAGGGAGAAGGTGGGAAACTGGACAGTTTAGGGGAGCTTTCAGGGGAGGGGCAGGTGGACAATGCTGGGGGCCTGAGTAGCATCTTTTGAGAGCGCTGTTGGCTTTCGTATATGTATTTGTTTATTTTATTTTTAGGAGCCCTGATGGTGCAACAGTTAAGCACTCGGCTGCTAACCAAAAGGTTGGCAATTTGAACTCATCCAGCGGCTCTGCAGGAGAAAGACCTGGCAATCTGCTCTCGTAAAGATTACAGCCTAGAAAACCCTATGAGGCAGTTGTACTTTGTTACATGGGGTTACTATGAGTTAAAATTGACTCGATGGCACCTAACAACAACAACACTTAATCTTGGTGACTATATACACAGCAGATCATACACCCATTCGACAATTTCTCCATGTACAGTTCAATGACATTGTTACGTTCTCCATGTTGTATCATCATTCTTGCTATGTCTCCCCATATTATTTCACCCCTGTTGACTTAGACTCACTGCCCGTAAAACTATTCATCTATGCTTTAGAGTTACTGTTGTCAATTTGATCTGGTATATATAAGTCTTTAAAAGAGCTCAATGCTCAAAGTGAACATTCGTTTTTTAAAATTAAAGAAAAATATATTTTATTGTTGTTGTTGAGAATATACACAGCAAAACATATATCAATTCAGCAGTTTCTTCGTGCACCATTTAGTGACATTGATCACATTCTTCAAATTGTGCAACCCTTCTCACCCTCCTTTTCTGGGTTTTTCCTCCCCCATTAACATAAATTCACTGCCCCCTAAGTTTCCTATCTACTCTTTTGAGTTGCTATTGTTAATTTGACCCCTTGTAGATAGTTCTTAAAAGAGCATAGTGCTCAAGGCAGACATTTTTTACTAGTTAAGCTAAACTATTGTTTGGTTTTAAGAAGACTACAGGGGATATTTTTAGTTTAAAGTTTAAAGATGTTCTCAGGGCAATAGTTTCAGGGATTCATCCAGCCTTCATGGCTCCAGGAAGTCTGGAGTCCCTGAGAAGGTGAAATTCTGTTCTGCATTTTCCCTCTTTTGATCAAGATTCTTATAGAGAACCTTTTTCAAAACGTTTAGTAACAGTAGCCAGGCACCATCCGGTTCTGGTGTCATAGCACAGGAGGCAGTGGTTCATGGAGGCAGTTAGCCACACATTCCATTTCCTCCTCCTATTTCTGACTCTCCTTTTTCTGTTGCTCCAGGAGAATAAAGACCAATTGTTGTGCCTTAGAGGGCCACTTGCAAGCTTTTAAGACCCCAGGCACTCTGCATCGAACTAGGAGGTAGAACCGTAGCACTAAACACATTATTAGGCAAATTAACTGGGATGTTCCATGAAACCTTGACCCTAAATCTCCAAACCAAGAGACAAAATCCCATGAAGTTTTTGGTTGTATAAAAGAAGCCTCAGCAGGTATTGGTTTTTTTTTTCATTGTTGTAAATATATCTATCACACAACTTTTGCCAATTCAACTTTTTACGGGTGTACAACTTATTGACAGCAATTAGAGTAATCAGGTGTGCAACCCTACCCTTTCAGTTAAACTGTTGTTTAGGCTGAAGATGATTTCAGGGCATACTTTCATTTTAAAGTTCAAAAATTTTCTCAGGGCAACAGATTTGTGGGTTCCTTCAGGCTCAATGAGTCCAGTAAATCTGGATTCTATAAAAAATCTTAAATTCTGTTCTACATTTTCCCCCTTTTGATCAGGACTCATATATTGAGTCTTTGATCAAAATGTTCAGTAATGGTAGCTGGGCACCATCCAGTTCTTCTGGTCTCATGGCAAAGGGGGCTGTAGTTCCTGGAGGCAACTAAATCCGTAGTCCAGTTCCTTTTCTGATTCCTGGGTTTCCTGCTTCCTCCGCTGCTCTGGCCAAATAGAGACCAATTGTTGCATCTTGAATGCCTGCTAGCAAGCTCTTAAGACCTCAGGCACT
This sequence comes from Trichechus manatus latirostris, assembly GCF_000243295.1. Lineage (NCBI taxonomy): Eukaryota > Metazoa > Chordata > Mammalia > Sirenia > Trichechidae > Trichechus > Trichechus manatus. Next base: position 17,889,548 of record NW_004443950.1, on the reverse strand, counting down.
ACTCACCAAACAGGGGGGCAGAATACAAACTCTAAAAAGTTTTTAGGTTAGGCCAATTCGCTGGACAGTCCTACGAAGCCATGACCCTAAGCCTTCAAACCAAAAGAGCTAATCCCATGAGGTGTTTGGTTGTACCTAAGTAGTTTCAGCAACTGCATCCTCTTTTTTTGTTGTTGTTGTAAAATTATGTATAACACAGCATTTGCCATTTCACCCTTTTTCTGGTGTACAACTTAGTGATATCAGTTACATTAGTCAAGTTGTACAGTCATTACTCTTTATCAACGCCAGCTTTCCCAATACCATAACATTAACACAATGCTTCCCTTAGAATGATTCCCTCACTTCCTTCCCCCTCCTGCTCCAGGTAACCACTAATAACCATTGGTCTCTATATATTTACCTGTTCTTTTTATTTCATATAAGTCAGGTTATATAGTATTTGTCCATTTGTAATTGACTTATTTCACTCAGCATAATGTCTTTGAGGTTTCATCCATGTTGTAGTATTCACCAGGACTTCATGTCTCTTTACGGCTGAGTAGTATTCCATTCTATGTATGTACCACATTTCTTTTTATTCATTCATCAGTGGATGGGCACTTAGATTTTTTTCACCTTTTTGCTATTATGAATAGTACCGCTAGGAACATAGGTATACGGATGTCTGTTTGTGTTGCTACTTTTACGTCCCTAGGTATTATGAATTGAATTGTGTCCCCAAAAACATGTGTGTCTACTTGGCTAGTCCATGATTCCCAGTATCGTGTGATGGTCCACCATTTTGTCATCTGATGTGATTTTCCTACGTGTTGTAAATCCTGCCTCTATGATGTTAATGAGGTGGGATTAGCAGCAGTTATGTTAATGAGGCAGAACTCAATCTACAAGATTAGTGTTTTAGTCATCTAGTGCTGCAATAACAGAAATACCACAAGTGGAGGGCTTTAACAAAGACAAATTTATTTTCTCACAGTCTAGTAGGCTAGAAGTCCAAATTTAGGGCATCAGTTCCAGGTGAAGATTTTATCTCTCTGTCCATTCTGGAGGAAGGTCCTTGTCATCAATCTTCCCCTGGACTAGGAAGTTCTCTGTGCAGGGACTCAGGGTCCAAAAGATGCTGTCTGCTCCCAGTACTGCTTTCTTGGTGGTATGAGGTCCCCAACTCTCTGCTTGCTTCCCTTTCCTTTTATCTCTTCTAAGATAAAAGGTGGTGCAGGCCACACCCCAGGGAAACTCCGTTTACATTGGATCAGGGATGTGACCTTTGTGAGGGTGCTACAATCCCACCCTAATCCTCTTTAACATAAAATTACAATCACAAAATGGAGGACAACCACACAATACTGGGAATCATGGCCCAGCCAAATTGATACACACATTTTTTGGGGGACATAATTCAATCCATGACAGTTAGGTTATGTCTTAAGTCAATCTCTTTTGAGATTTAAAGAGAGAAATGAACAGAGACATGGGGACCCCATACCACCAAGAAAGTAGTGCCAGGAGCAGAACGTTCCTTTGGACCCAGGGTTCCCATACTGAGAAGCTCCTAGATCGGGGAAGATTGATGACAAGGACCTTCCTGCAGAGCTGACAGAGAGAGAAAGCCTTTCCCTGGAGCTGACACCCTGAATTTGGACTTCTAACCTCCTAGACTGTGAGAGAATAAACTTTTCGTTTGTTAAAGGCATCCACTTGTGGTATTTCTGTTACAGCAGCACTAGATAACTAAGACACTAGGGTGTATACCTAGGAGTGGAATTGCTGGGTCCTTCTGTAGCCCTGGTGCACAGTGGTTAAAAGCTTGGCTGCCAACTAAAAGGTTAGCAGTTCAAATCCACCAACCTCTTCTTGGAAACCCTATGTGGCAATTCTACTCTGTCCTATAGGGTCACTATGAGTCAAAATTGACTTGATGGCAATGGTTTGGTGTTTTTGGTATGGTAGTTCTATTTTTAATTTTTGAATGAATCGCTATACTGTTTTCCACAGTGATTATACCATTTTGCATTCCCACCAGCAATGGATAAGGGTTCCGATCTCCCGACATCCTCATCAACATTTGTTATTTTGTTTTTTGACCTTTCCCATACTAATAGGGTAGATGGTATCTCACTGTAGTTTTGGTTTACTTCTCTCTGATAGCTAATGACTTGCTGAGTATCTTCTCAGGTGTTTGTTGGCTGCTTGGGTATTCTTTTTGGTGAATGTCTATTCATGTCCTTTACCCATTTTTGGCTGGGTTATTTGCATATTTGTTGTTATCGCAGTTTTATATATATTTTGGATGTTAGACCCTTATTGGATATATGGTTCCCAAAGATTTTTTCCTAGTCTGTAGGTTATCTCTTTACTCTTTTTATAAAGTCCTTTGATGAAAATAAATACTTAATTTTTATGAGGTCCCAATGATCTCTTTTGTCTTCTGTTGCTTGTGGAATTATTGTTGTATTTGATAATCTATCATTTAAAAAAATCTAGGTGCCATAGCTTCATCCCTATATCTTCTTGCAAGAACTTTATGGCTTTAGATTTAACATTTAGGTCTTTATCCATTTTGAATTAGTTTTTGTGTAAGGTGTGAGGTATGCATCTTGTTTCATTTTTTTGCATGTGAAAATCCAACTTTTCCCACACCATTTGTTGAAGAGACTATTCCTTCCCCACTGAATTGACTTAGCACCCTTGTTGAAAATTAGTTTACCATAGATGGATGGATTTATTTCTGGGCTCTGAATTCTATTCCATTGGCCTAAGTGTCTACTGTTGAAACAGTATCAGGCTGCTTTGATTACCGTAGCTGTATGGTATGTTTTGAAACTGGGAAGTGTGAGGCCTCCTACTGGGTTCTTCAGAACTGCTTTGGCTATTTGAGGCCTCTCGCCATTCCATGTAAAGTTGAGAATTAGTTTTCCCATTTCTGTAAACAATGTTGAAATTTTGATCAGGATTGCATTGAATCTATTGATAGCTTTGGGTAGTATTAACATTTTCACAATATTAAGTCTTCCAACCCATGAGCATGGAATGACTCTCCTTTTATGGAGGCATGTTTTAGTCTCTGCAGCAGTGTTTTATAGTCTTCATGGTATAAGTCCTTTACATCCCTGGTTAGGTTTATTCCTAGGTGTTTTATTCTTTTAGGTGCTATTATAAATGGAATTGTTTTCTTGATCTTCTTTTCAGATATCTCCTTGTTGGTGTATAAAAACCCAGCTGATTTTTGTGTGTTGATCTTGCACCGTGCAGCTCTGCTGAATTCTTGTATTAGTTCTAGAAGCTTTCTTATGGATTCTTTGGACTTTTCTATATATCGGCTCATGTCATCTGCAAATAGAGATAGTTTTACTTCTTCCTTTTCCATTTGGATACTTTTTATTTCTTCTTCTTACCTTATTGCTGTGGCTAGGGCTTCCAGTACTATAGTGAGTAGAAGTGGTGGTAGCAGGCATCCTTGTCTCATTTCTGTTCTCAAGGGGAAGACTCTCAGTCTTTCTCCATTGAGTATATAATGTTGGCTGTTGGTTTTTTCATAGATGCCCTTAATCATGTTGAGGAACTTCCCTTCTATTCCCATCTTATTGAGAATTTTTTTTTTTTTTTTAATCAGGAATTTTATCAATTGCCTTTTCTGCATCTATTGAGATGTTTACGTGGTTCTTTTGTTCTGTTAATGTCATATATTACACTGATAGATTTTTGAATGTTGAACCATCCTTGCATTCCTGGAACAAATCTCATTTGGTCATGATGTGTAATTCTTTTAATGTGTTGTTGGATTCTGTTTGCTAGTATTTTTTTTCAAGAATTTTTGCATCTATGTTCATGAGAGATAGAGGCATGTAGTTTTATTTTTTTGGAATATCTTCATCTGGCTTTGGTATCAAGGTAATGTTGGCTTCATAGAATGGGTTAGGGAATATTCCTTCCTCTTCTATACTTTGAAAGATTATGAGCAGGATTGGTGTCAATTCTTCTCTAAATGTTTGGTAAAATTCCCCAGTGAAGCCATCTGGTCCAGGGCTTTTTTGCGAGGTGGTTTGATTATTGACTTAATATCTTCTCTTATTATGGGTTATGGGTCTGTTAAGATTTTCTGCTTCTTTTTGTGTTAGTTTATGTAGTTTATGTAGGTTATTGTTTCTAGAAATTTGTCCGTTTCATCTAATTTTTCAAATTGTTGGAGTACAAGTCTTGCACTACTGGCTTTGAAGGTTAGTGAGGACCAACAGAGTCACAGGACCCCAGAAGGATAGCCCTGAAAGGTTTCCTAGCTGTAGAGATGGTGGACTGAGGCCCTGGTAGGGAAAGGGGTTAACCAAGCTCACACAGCTGCTTAGGGACAAAGCAAGATCCCAAGTTCATGTTCCACTAGAGGAATCAGATATTCTCAGAGGAGGAGGTCTTACGTGATTTGGGGTCAGAAGAGGGTTCCGACCCCATGGGGAGAGATGGACAGGGTCTGGCACTCTGCCCCATGTGCTCCTTCCACCTTCCCCTGTCTTGCCACATTGCAGGGTCTAATGGCCATGGACTTTGACCTGTGGAGCCTTGGCCAAGGGACCAAGGTGATCCTGAGGTCCCCTGAGCATTAGACCCTAGGGAGGGGTCAAATGAGGGCACCCCTCATGGGGCATCTGTCCTAACTTCACCTCTGGAGGCTCTTGCCTTGCTTATGAGACCTGAGGAGACTCGGAACTAAAGCAATGTAGCTTCCCAACTTTTATCTGCCTGTTTTAAAAGGTCTTCTCATCTACCCTTCTTGTCCTCAGCTCCAGGGAGCAGAGAGAGTTAGATGTGCTGTGGGAGAGATGTGGCGTGCCAGGAAGGGGTAAGGGAGGCGGATGGCCATCTGTTTGTCTTTATCTCTTTCTCCTACTTCCTGTCTTTGTTCTTTTGTTTTGTTCTCTCTTTCTATGTGCATCTCACTTTCTCTGTCTGTCTGTCTCCTCCCTGCCCCCTCCAGTGGTGTCCTGGCCTGGAGCTCTGGTTTCTGTTCTTGGCACTGGGGTCTCTGTGGCCTCCTGTCTCCCTCATCTTTCCAGCTGCTCCTGGTACCTTGTCTTCCTGCTGTACCTGTTGCTGAGGGAAGGGCTGGGTTGGTTGGGAGGTGGTGAGCTCCAGGATGCCTGAGGGGGGTGTAAGGAGATCCCAGTCTCCTCTTCTCCCTGTCCCTGTCTGAGTTTGGAGGACCTGCTGCCCCAGCCCAGCCAGCCTCTGCAGTCCCTTGGTGGGACCCAAAGTGGCAAGTGAGGCTTAGCTGGCCTGGGGGGTGTGTGTGGTAGGAGTGGGGTGAGGGCTGGGGTGGCACATTGGGTTTCTTCCATCAGGGCGGAGGGTAGAGAATTTTGGCTGATTAGAGGTTGTAACCATGTGGGGGCAAGTGAGGGTGTAAAGTGATTTCCCCATGAGAATGTGTGAAAGAGACTGCATTTCACAGTGATTCCCTACTGAGAGATTCATCCCAGGTCCTTCAATGGCAGCTCTGCTTTTGAGTCTGAAAATCTGAATTTCGTTTAGAATCAGGTATTTAAATTTTTCTCCCAGTTTTTCGGAAACAGAACGACCGGGCAAAGGAAAAGGCCCGTCTGTGGGCACAGACAGGGCTATCACGATGGGTATGTGTGCATGTAGCTGCAGAAGACCGTGGTAATCCAACTCTGGAAGGGGGAAGTGCGCAGTGATTGAAAAGCCACTCATATTTACCTTAGAATTCAGCCTTTGTCACTTACTGCTTCCCTACCAGATACCTTCAAGCACATGCACACTCAGACGCCTACTCACCCAACTCCTAGCGACTTCTCCCACCCCCCACCCCCAAGCTCTCCTTGTAGGCAGTACTGGACAGTGTCGAGAGCACAGGCTCAGGGGCCAGGCTTCTGTGGGGTAGAATCCTGGGCTCTTGAGCTTCTCAGCTGGGGCACCCTGGGCAAGTGACTTGCTCTTTTTGTGCCTCACTTTTCTCGTCTTAAAATGGGGCTAATAAATGTACTTACTTCATAGCATTGCCATGAGGAATAAATGAGTTAATACATGTAAAGTGCCTGCCTGGCACGTAAAACCAAAAACCAAACCTGTTGCCATTGAGTCAATTCTGACTCATGGTGACCCCATGTGTTACAGAGTAGAACTGAGCTCCATAGAGTTTTCTTGGCTGTAATCTTTACAGAAGCAGATTGCCAGGTCTTTCTTCCACTGTGCTGCTGGGTAGGTTTTAACTGCCAACATTTCAGTTAGTAGCTGAGAGCAAACTATGCCATCAAGGGATCTTGCCTGGCACATACGCGTTGCCGTTGAGTCGATATCAACTCACGGTGGCCCCATGTGACAGAGTAGAATCGCCCCATAGGGTTTTCTAGGCTGTAATCTTTATGGGAGCAGATCACCAGGTCTTTTCACCTGTGGAGCGGCTGGTGGGTTCAACCCACCGACGTTTCGGTTAGCAGCTTAGCGCTTAACCACTGTGTCGTCAGGGCTCCTTTTCTGGCACAGATACCCCCCAAAATGCTAGCCATTATTATTATTATTTTTTTATTGCGCTTTAGGTGAAAGTTTACAGCTCAAGTCAATTTCTCATACAAAAATTTATACACATATTGTTATTGACATTAATTTACTAGCTGTTATTGTTATTGTTGTCAGCATCTCCATTTATCTCTCTTCAGCTGTCATTGCCAGCAACAACTAAGTTGGTTATCCACCATATAAACCTGTTCTCACGCTGGATGTTGTAGGGGACACTGGGATAAGTAACCATGTTTGTTCTGTCTCCCTGTCTTCTGGCAACAGGCTCCTCTTCCTGGGGAGACCCATTCTGTGTAGTTCTAAAGGTAGGCTGAGCCTGACATGGACATGTGACGCAGGCCTGGCCAATCAGAAAGCCCTGTTCCTTAGGTCACAGTTGATTGGCTCAGGGAAGAGCATATGACCACCCCCCCGGCCAGCATCCTTCCCAGGACTTTTCTGCCAGACCTGTCGGGAAAGAATTTTCCATCCTCTGTGATCCCGACCTAAAAGGATGATGTAAGCTGGGATCACCAGCGGCCACCTTCTCCAGCTGCACGAAGAAAGCTTTTTATTGATTTATTTATTACCAGTTCTTGCTGTTGGCTGCTGTGGAGTTGGCCCCTGACTCACGGCCACCCTCGCACAAGGGAATAAATGCTGCCTGGTCCTGCGCTATTCCCACGATCAGTTGCAGATGAGACCGTTGTGATCCATAGAGTTTTCATTGGTGGATATTTTGAAGGCAGGTAGCCAGGACTTTCTTCCTTGTGCATCTTAGTCTGGAAGCTCCGCTGAAACCTGTTTAGCATAATAGCAACACGCAGCATCCACTGACAGATGGGCGGTGGCTGCACTTGAGGTGCATTGGCCAGAGAACCAGGTATGTAAATTAAATTCCTTTACTAATCCCACATCATATCAGAGCAGTTCACGACTCAAATCCACTGTGAGAGGTGACGCTCGGAGCACCGGTTCATCCCTGAGGCCTCAGTTCTGAACAAGGTGATGGAACTTGCAAACGTTATCAGAAGCAATATATAAATGTATCTCACATAAAAATATATATAAATATACTTATAGAAAGTATGAAACATTTGCATCCCAGTGTTCATTGCAGCATTATTCACAATAGCCCAAAGGTGGAAACAACTCAAGTGTCCAGCAACAGGGAAATGGATGAAGAAATTATGGTATACACATACAGTGGAATGGTAGTCAGCCATAAAGAGAAATAAAGTTCTGACACATGACACCAGGTGTATGAACATTGAAAACGCTACATTAAATAAAACAAGACACAAAAGGACAAATACTGCATGATCCCACTCATATGAAATATCTAAAAAAAAAAAAAAAACCCCAAAACAAAACCAGTTGCTGTAGACTCCAACTCCTGGCGACCCCATGTGTGTCAGAGTAGAACTATCCTCCATAGGGTTTTCAGTGGCTGATTTTTCAGAAGTAGATTGCCAGGCCTTTCTTCCAAGGCGCCCCTGAGTAGATGTCATGGTTTGAATTATGTCCCCCCAAAAATGTGTGTATCAGTTTGGCTAGGCCATGATTCCTGGTACTGTGTGATTTTCCTGTATGTTGTAAACCTGCCTCTATGATGTTAAGGAGGGAGGATGGGTGGCAGTTGTGTTAGTAAGGCAGGACCTGATCTACAAGACTGGATTGTGTCCTGAGGCAATCTCTTGAGATATAAAAGACAGAAGTGAGCAGTGAGATAGGGGGACCTCATACCATCAAGAAAGCAGCGCCGGGAGCAGAGCGCGTCCTTTGGACCGGCGTCCCTGCGCAGAGAAGCTCCTAGTCCGGGGGAACACTGATAACAAGGCTGACAGAGAGAAAAGGGCTTCCCCTGGAGCTGATGCCCTGAATTTGGACTTTAAGCCTACTTTGACTGTGAGGAAATAAACTTCTCTTCTTTCAAACCATCCACTTGTGTATTTCTGTTATAGCAGTACTAGATGACTAAGACAGGAGACTTGAACCTCCAACCTTTCAGTTAGCAGCTGAGCAGTTTAACTGTTTGCACCACCCAGGGACTCCATGAAGTATCTAGACTAGGTAAATTCATTGAGACAAAAGAAGAGTAGTGGTTATGGGGTTGAAGGGTGTGGAATGGAGAGTAAATGCTGTATTTAATATATAATGTGTCATATAGTGTGCTATATTATACTTAATTAATTTAATTTAAATTTTTTATTGTTGTTGTTGTTAGGTGCTGTCGAGTTGGTTCTGACTCTTAGCCACCCTGTGTACAACAGAATGAGACACTGCCTGGTCCTGCGCCGTCCTCACAGTTGTTGCTATGCTTGAGCCCGTTGTTGCAGCCACTGTGTCAGTCCATCTCATTGGAGGTCTTTCTCTTTTTTGCCAACCCTCTACTTTACCAAGCATGATGTCCTTCCCCAGGGATTGATCTCTTCTGATAACATGTCCAAAGCATGTGAGACACAGTCTTGCCATCCTTGCTTCTAAGGAGCATTCTGGCTGTACTTCTTCCAAAACAGATTTGTTCATTCTTTTGGCAGTCCATGGTATATTCAATATTTTTCGCCAGCACCACAATTCGAAGGCGTCAGTTCTTCGTTGGTCTTCCTTATTCATGGTCCAGCTTTCACATGCATATGAGGTGATTGAAAACACCATGTCTTGGGTCAGGTACACCTTAGTCTTCAAGGTGACATCTTTGCTCTTTAACACTTTAAAGAGTTCTTTTGCTGCAGATTTGCCCAATGCAATGCGTCTTTTGATTTCTTGACTGCTGCTTCCATGGATGTTGACTGTGGATCCAAGTAAAATGAAATCCTTGACAACTTCAATCTTTTCTCCATTTATTGTGATGAGGCTTATTGGTCCAATTGTGAGGATTTTTGTTTTCTTTATGTTGAGGTGGATGTAAACCATACTGAAGGCCATGGTCTTTGATCTTCATCAGTAAGTGCTTCAAGTCCTCTTCACTTCCAGCAAGCAAGGTTGTGTCATCTGCATATTGCTGGTCATTAATGAGTCTTCCTTCAATCCTGATGCTGCATTCTTCTTCATATAGTCCAGCTTCTCAGATCATTTGCTCTGCATAAAGATTGAATAAGTATAATGAAAGGATACAACCCTGACACACATCTTTCTTGACTTTAAACTATGCAGTATCCCCTTTTTGTGTTTGAATGAGTTCCTCTTGGTCTAAATACCGGTTCCTCATGAGCACAATTAAGAGTTCTGGAATTCCTATTCTTCACAATGTCATCCATAATTTGTTATGATTCACACGGTCGAATGCCTTTGCATAGTCAATAAAACACAGGTAAACATCTTTCTGGTAGTCTCTGCTTTCAGCCAGAATCCATCTGACATCAGCTATGATATCGCTGGTTTTACATCGTCTTCTGAATATGGCTTGAATTTCTGGCAGTTGCCTGTTGATGTACTGCTACAACCACTTTTGAATGATCTTCAGCAAAATTTTACTTGCAGATGATATTAATGGTATTGTTCTATTATTTCTGCATTCGGTTGGCTCGCCTTTCTTTGAAATAGGCATAAATATGGATCTCTTCCAGTTGGTTGGCCAGGTAGCTGTCTTCCAGATTTCTTGGCATAGATGAGTGAGCACTTCCAGCACTGCTTCCATTTGTTGAAATATTCCAATTGGTATTCCATCAATTCCTGGAACTTTGTTTTTTGTCACTGCCTTCAGTGCAGCTTGCACTTCTTCTTTCATCCCATCGGTTTCTGATCATATGCTGTCTCCTGAAATGGTTGAACATCAACCAATTCTTTTTGGCACAGTGACTTTGTGTATTCCTTCCATCTTCTTTTGATGCTTCCTGCATTGTTTAATATTTTCCCCATAGAATCCTTCACTATTGCAACTTCAGGCTTGAATTTTTTCTTCAGTTCCTTCAGCCTGAGAAATGCTGAGCATGTTCTTCCTTTTGGTTTCCTGTCTCCAGCTCTTTGCACATGTCATTATAATACTTTAGTTTTCTTGAGCCACCCTTTGAAATCTTCTGTTCAGATCTTTTACTTCATCGTTTCTTCCTTTTGCTTTAGCTACTCAACATTCAAGAGCAAGTTTCAGAGTCTTTTCTGACATCCATTTTGGTCTTTTCTTTCTTTCCTGTCTTTTTAATGACCTCTTGCTTTCTTCATGTATGATGTCCTTGATGTCATTCCACATCTTGTCTGGTCTCCCGCTATTAGTGTTCAACGCGTCAAATCTATTCTTGAGATGGTCTCTAAATTCAGGTGGAATATACTCAAGGTCATACTTTGACTTTTGTGGACTTGTTCTAATTTTCTTCAGTTTCAACTTGAACTTTCATATGAGCAGTTGATGGTCTGTTCTGCAGTCAGCCCCTGGCCTTTTTCTGACTGATGATATTGAGCTTTTCCATCGTCTTTTTCCACAGATGTAGTCCATTTGATTCCTCTGTATTCAATCCTGTGAGGTCCATGTGTATAGTCACCGTTTATGTTGTAAAAAAGGTACTTGCAATGAAGAAGTCTTTGGTCTTGCAAAATTCTATCATGTGATCTCCGGCATCATTTCTATCACCAAGGCCATATTTTCCAACTACAGAGCCTTCTTTTTTTCCAACTTTCAAATTCCAATCACCAGTAATTATCAATGCATCCTGATTGCATGTTTGATCAGACTGCAGAAGCTGGTAAAAATCTTCAATTTCTTCATCTTTGGCCTTAGTGGTTGGTGCATAAATTTGAATAATAGTTGTATTAACTGGTCTTTCTTGTAGGCGTGTGGATATTATCCAATCACTGACAGCGTTGTACTTCAGGATAGATCTTGAAATATTCGTTTTGATGATAAATGCAATGCCATTCCTCTTGAATTTGTCATTCCCAGCACAGTAGACGATATGATTGTCTGATTCAAAATGGCCAATACCAGTCCATTTCAGCTCGCTAATGCCTAGGATATCGATATTTATGCATTCCATTTCATTTTTGATGATTTTCAATTTTCCTAGATTCGTTCTTTGTACATTCCACGTTCCGATTATTAATGGATGCTTGCAGCTGTTTCTTCTCATTTTGAGTCGTGCCACGTCAGCAAATGAAGGTCCCGAAAGCTTGACTCCATCCACGTCATTAAGGTTGACTCTACTTTGAGGAGGCAGCCCCTCCCCAGTCGTCTTTGGAGGAGTGCCTTCCAACCTGAGGGGCTCATCTTCCAGCACTATGTCAGACAATATCCCGATGCTATTCATAAGCTTTTCCCTGGCTAATTCTTTTCAGAAGTAGAACGCCAGGTCCTTCTTCGTAGTCTGTCTTAGTCTGGTGGCTCAGCTGAAACCTGTCCACCATGGGTGATCCTGCTGGTATTTTAAACACCGGTGGCATAGTTTCCAGCATCATAGCAACATGCAAGCACCCACAGACGTGTGGGGGAAATTTTTTATTGAGGCATATAGAAATTGAGAAAAAAAGATGCAAGGCAAAAATTTGCACATTCTCTTATCTTAATTTTAGAAGAGCATGGGTTTTTTTTTTTTTTTATTTAACACACGAGTTATTAGAGGCTGGGGACTTTGGTATAACATTCATGGTGCCCTGCACAGCAGCATGGATTCATATCAAACATAGCTATTAATATTAGGTACTAACGCATGGTTTTTAATAAGAAACAGTCTCACAGCATCTGGAAAACAGCAACGCCTTTACAAATGCTAACTAATCTCATTTTTTAGCCAGTAGGATCAAGCTGCTTAAGATGTTAAAAAATATATAGCATACATTTGCATAAATATATAAATATACTTTTATAAATATAATTACATAAACACACACACAGAAGTATATTTATTTCCCAGAAACCAAAGTTCTCTCTCTCTGTCTGAGCCCATTTGTCCATTCTGGGGATGCCCGTTCAGAGGGAGGGATTGGCATGATGGGGGGAAGCCGAGGCACAATCAAGGTGTCAGGTGCTGTCTTAGTCTGGAAGCTCCACTGAAACCTGTCCACCATGGGTGACCCTGCTGGTATCTGAACTACCAGTGGCATAGCTTACAGCATCACGGCAACATGCAAGCCACCACAGTACGACCAACGGACAGACAGATGGGTGGTGGAAAAACTCACTAGTTCTGGTTATTTGCTGTAAGGAGCAGACACTGTGGGTGCCCTGCTCAGACGCCCTTGGCACCGACAGCTCCCACTGAGAGCATTTTACCGCAGAGACTGGAAACTCTACCTGACACCATTCCCTGGAGTTAGTAGGGTGACTGGACCCACACAGGGCAGGCCCCATTCAACCAATGACCAACAGGAAATGGTGGATAAACACCTCACCTTTATTACCCATTGCAGCCCTAGTGGCGCAGTGGTTGAGAGCACGGCTACTAACCAAGAGGTCGGCAGTTCCAACCCACCAGCCTCTCCCTGGAAACCCTATGGGGCAGTTCTACTGTGTCTAATAGGGCTGCTATGAGTCGGAATCGACTCAGTGGCATCGAGTTTGGCTTGGTTTGGTTATTACCTGTGGAGGTTCCTGGGTAGTGCAAACTGTTAGTGCTCATCTATGAACTAAAAAGTTGGCGGTCTGAACCCACCCATTGCTGCCATGAAGGGAAGACCTGGCAATCTGCTTCCGTGAAGATTACAGCCAAGAAAACTCTATGGAGCTCAGCTCTACTCTGTAACACGTGGAGTTGCCATAAGTCAGAATCAACTCGTCAGCAATGGATACACATTACCCCTTGAGTGGGACAACAGTCAGGCATGTCCCAGGGGGCCGGGTAGGATTAAATCTTCTGTTTTTTAGTTTTATTGTGATAAAATGTACATAACAAACATTTACCACTTTAACCATTTTAAGTGTAAATTCACTGACATTGATTACATTCACCACGTTGTACAACCATTACCACTGTTTCCAAAAGTTTTTCATCACCCCAAACAGAAACTCAGTGCCCCTTAAACCATAATGCCTCATCCCCTCCCCCTCCCCCTCAGCCCCTGGTATCCGCTAATACACTTCGGTCTGTATGCATTTGCTTATTCTAGAAATTTCATACAAGTGGGATCATACAACGTTTGTCTTTTTGAGCCTGATTTATCTCACTCAGTGTAATGTTTTCAGGTTTGGGATTGAATTCCTCTTACCCACAGCAGTAACCTGCTCATTAACACGCCCTGTGTTGGCTGTGCTCCCCACCCCACCTCCCTTGCCCACTCCCCTCATCAGCTGCCCGCACTCACATCCTGGTCTCAGGGGCTGCTTGGGGGAGCCCAGCCTAGGACACAGTGTGTCAGTCCTTCTTGTCCTCTGAACTAGACTAATCTGATAGGCTTGAAGCCATGTCTGTTTGTGCTTCTGATTTTCCCCCAGGGCTTGGCAGAGTGTGCGGAGCTTACCGGGTTTTCTTCATCAGCTTGATGAATCCAAAGAGTATCTTCAAGCACAAGGAAACACGAAGTGAAGGCTGGTGGCGAGACATGGATAGCTAGGCCTGCAGGTGCCTGGGCCCCCTAACTCTGCATGTCCAGGCCCCTGTGTCCTGAGCCCTGGCCCAGCCCTGCGCCTCCTACTGGATATCTGCATCTGCACTCCTGTCATGGATTGAATTGCGTCCCCCCAAAAATGTATGTATCAGTTTGGCTGGGCCATGATTCCTGGTATTGTATGATTTTCCTATATGTTGTAAATCCTGCCTCTATGATGTTAATGAGGGAGGATGGGCGGCAGTTGTGTTAGTAAGGCAGGACTCCATCTACAAGATTGGATTGTGTCCTGAGGAATCTCTTGAGATATAAAAGAGAGAAGTGAGCAGAGAGACAGGGGGACCTCATGCCACCAAGAAAGCAGTGCCAGGAGCAGAGTGTGTCCTTTGGATCTGCGGTCCCTGTGCAGAGAAGCTCCTAGTCTGGGGGAATATTGATGAGAAGGCCGATAGAGAGAGAAAGGCTTCCCCTGGAGCTGACACCCTGAATTTGGACTTTTAGCCTACTTTACTGTTAAACCCGTCTTTGTTAAAGCCATCCACTTGTGGTATTTCTGTTATAGCAGCACTAGATGACTAAGGCAACCCCTAAAGCTCAAAATGTAACTTATCACCTCCTCCCCTCCCCGTAAGCAAACCAGCTTTCTCTCCAGTACTGCTGGTCTCGGGAGCAAAGGTGGGCGCTGGCCTCGGGCCCCTTCTCTCTCCGCCCTGCAGGGGCTTGCTTCGTCACTGGTGTCTCTTTCTCAAAGCTCTCAACTGTCTTTGAGTTCCCCTGACACCTCTCAGGCCCCAGCCCATGTCATCTCTCCCCTAACCCATCCTGTGCCCGAGTGGACTTTCTGAAACAAGCTTGGCTGCATCGCTGCCTTGCTGCAAAGCCTTTGCTGTGATTCCCCATTGCTTTGAAGAGGAACTCCAAACTCCTTACAAGGCCCAACAAGGCCCTGCAGGATCCGGTCCCTGCTGATCCTCCAGTCTCAACGCACTCTGCTCCCCTTAACACCCTCCCATGCCCGCAGAGCAGGAGCGCTTTTCTTCCTTGAACCTGTGTTCTCTCACCTCCAGACCTTAACACACGCTCTTCTCTCTGCCCTGAGTAGTCTTCCCTCCCCTCCTCCCGTGGATAACTCTCATCCTCCAAACTTAGCTTCAATGCCACTTCCGCCGAGGACGTCCCTAAATTCCCCGTCTGGGCTGGAAGAGCCTGTCTTCTCAGAATCCCTGAAAGTTCCCTGTCGTTACATGGATCTCCTGGAGTTGTAATAGGTTATTTAATTGTAATAGGGGTTCCTGGGTGGGGCAAATGGTTAAGCGCTTGGCTACTAGCTGAATGGTTGGCGATTCGAACCCACCCAGAGGCACTTGGGAAGACAGGCCTGGCCATCTGCTTCCGAAAGGTCACAGCTTTGAAAACCCTGTGGAGCAGTTCCACTCTGCACACATGGGGTCACCATGAGTTGGAATCGACTTTTTTTGAATTGTCTTCAGGGAAATTTGTTAGCGTGTATAATGAAGATACTGTTTGATCATTTCCGTACTCCATCCGGTTGCGTTTGGATTGACATAAACGGCCACAACAATGAACGCAGAGCAGCTATCATGAAGATGGTGTAGGGCCGGGCAACGTTTCCTTCTGTTGTACATGAGGTCACCATGAGTCAGAGCGGACTTGACAGCAACTAACAACAACATTTCATTGCACGTCTTCCCGTGAAAGGAAGCTGCTGACAGTGGGGGCGGTGCCTGGCTTGTTGTGGGCGTAGCTCTGCCCGTAGAGCTGTGCCTATGTTGTAGGAGGAGCCCTCCTGACGTCAACCATTAAGTGTTCAGTTGCTAACCAAAGCGTTGGTGGTTTGAACGCACCCAGCAGCTCCGTGGGAAACACCTGGTGCTCTACTTCCGTAAAGACTACAGCCTAGAAAACCCTGTGGGGCAGTCCTACTTTGTCATATGGGGTGGCTGAGTCAGAATCGACTCAACAGCACCCAACAACAACAGCAACTACATCATAGCAGTTGCTTGGTGAGTGGCTGGCGGGTGAACTAGGGAAGGAAAGGCTGACTTTTCCCCGGCTCACTCCGGAGGACCGAATCTAGAGACCCTGGCTTCTACTGCTCCCAGAGGAGATACAACTTTTGCTTGGTGGCCTTGGTGTTCCCCACGACGCCTCGTTCAGCCCCTTCATGGGAAGAGGGAGGAGAGAGAAGCGGAGAGGAGGAGGGAGGGAGAAGAAAGGAAGCCCTAATCCGTGGCCCAGAAGAAATGAACATGCCCAACTTTCCCACCTCTCATCTAAGTAGGTCACACGGAAGATCTTAGAGTCCCTGTCAAAGTTTCAGGCAAAAACAATAACTTGGTTTTGACCTTGCTCTCTTCAAAAAGCAAGTTGCTGCTGAGCTGCAACATCAAAAAGAATAAATAATTGTTTTTCTTTTTTGTTGTTATGCTATGGATCATCTGAGCGGTTAGTGGTAAGCAAGCGGCTTTGATTCGGCGCTGGCTCCCCAGTGCTCCAGCCTCTCTTTATGTCAGCAGGCTCCTGTTTCTACCCCAGGATAGCAGAATCCCTTGATTAAATTCATATTTGTTTTAATTTTTCCCTGTGTCTGATCTTGAGCTCAAAGATGGTCAGGAAAAAAAGCCGGCTGCCCCGCTGTGGCCACGGGAGGGCCCGTGTCAGGCCCCACGCTGTTCGTTCTGGCAGGCGTGATAAGGCAGCCAGCCTGCGGTGCCCCGCCATGCCCACCGGGCCAGCCCCTGGCCTGGCGCTGCCGGGCAGCAGCTGGGACAGCCCACAGAGCTGCCGGGGCTGCAGGAGAGAGCCAGGAGAGTGGGGGACGGGGCAGCCGGTGGCGCTGACCACAAACTCGCCTTGGCCCCCAGTGCTGGAGTTGGATGCCAGAATTTTCTTTAATGTTTCTAAAGTTGAAAACATTACAACTCTTCAGTGCACCAAATGGAGTTCATCACCCCACTGAGTTTCGAATAGTTATTATCGTTTGTCTGAGTTTTATATTCACCCCTGCTTCATCGCCACCTTCCTCCTATTCCCCCAGCGCGGAGACAGTCCTCCAATGTGTTTGGTTGTAGTTAGCTGCTGTCAAGTCGGCCCCTGACTCATGGTGACCCCCTGCACAACGGAAATGCTGCCTGCTCCTGCGCCATCCCCATGATCGGTTGCAGATCAGATCATTGTGATCTGTAGGGTTTCCACTGGCTGATTTTCAGAAGGCGATTGCCAGGCCTTTCTTCCTAGTCTGTCTTAGTCTGGAAGCTCTGCTGAAACCTGTTTAGCATCACAGCAACACGCGAGCCTCCACTGACAGATGGGTAGTGGCTGCACGTGAGGTGCGTTGGCTGCAAATCAAACCCGGGCCTCCCGCATGGAAGGAGAGACTTCTATCACTGAACCAACGATTTCCTCACTGATGCGTTTGGTACAGTTGTCGTTGAGTTGACTCCAACTCGTGGCTACCGTGTGTGTCAGAGTAGAACTGTGCTCCATAGGGTTTTCAATGGCTAATTTTTTCAGAGGTAGATCACCGGGCCTTTCATCTGAAGTGCCCCTGGGAGGACTCAAACCTCCAGCCTTTCGGTTAGCCGCTGAGCATGTTAACCATTTGCATCACCAGGGTCTTCATGTTTGGTAAAAGTCCTTAAGTACATCGTGTTGCTTTGTATATGGACATGTTTTTAGTGTATTGAAAGGTACTGTGTTCTCTACAGTGTAGGGGTTAAGGCTCTGGGCTCAAACCACCTGACTTCAAACTCCCAGCTCTGCCCCTTGCTAGCTTAGCCTCTTGGTACCTCAGTTTCTCCATCTGTAAAAGGGGATGGTAGTAGTTGTTCCTATTTTGTAGACTTGTCTGGAGGATTAGATGAGTTAATGCTTAAAAGCACTCAGAACACTGCCTGGCGTATGCTACATGCTCAAAAAGTGTTAGTTATTTTTGTTACTTTATTTCTCATTTCTTTTTTACTTCTCACTCAACCCAGTGCTTATGAGAACCACTCACGCTGCTGTAGGTGCGTGGTTCCTTGCTTTTAACTGCTGCTTTGTATTCCACAGTGTGCTTTCCCTACAGGTTACTTATCGATCCCCCAGGGATGGACACTTAATATGCAATGGGACAATGAGCATTCCCTGCAGACGAGTGGGAAAATTTCTCTGAGATATAGTACCAGGAGTGGGGTTGCTGGGTCATACACAGGTCAGAGGTTGGTAAACTTTTTCTGTAAAGGATTGGATAGAAAATGTTTTTGGTTTTGTGGGCCATGTAGTCTCTGTCACAACTATTCAACTATGCTGTTGCAGCGCAAAATCAGCCATAGATTGTATGTAAATGAATGGGCGTGGCTATGTTCCAATAAAACTTTATTTACAAAAACAAGGCCTGGCTGGATTTGGCCCGCAGGTTGCAGACCTCTGTAGTAGGTAGCAGGTCACAGTGTACTTAACGTTACTGAATGCTGCCAGTTGCTCTCAGACTGGCTGCATGGTCTATTCCTCTGCCAGCAGTACCCACAAATTCCTGTCTCCCTGTGTCTTTCCTAACAGAAATTTTCACGTCATTGACTCAGAGGGCAAAGAGGAGCCAAGAAAGCCTCTCCTTCCGCCCTCACCCTCTGGCTGCCCCTCTTACCTTCGCTCTCTGGCTATGACTTTCTTTCACTATGAGGTTTGGGTTGTTTTATGTCTCTTGGTAGAGACCTTTTCCAATGAAATTTAAGTCAATTCATACTTGGGGCATTTGAACGATTGTCACTACTGTTTATTGTGTGTCAGGCACTGTGCTAAGTGCTTTAAACATATTAGGTTTACATTTGCCTCCCAACAACTCTGTGTGGTAGGTGCTAATGGGATTTCCTTTTCTAAATGAAGCCACTCAGGCTTAGGCAGAGGGGGCGGCTTGCCCAAGGTCACACGGCTAGGACAAGGTGGAGCTAACACAGGAAACCACATCTAATTTAATGCCAAGTTGAATTCTATTTTTGATCCCTCTTACTGGGGCTCTGCCTTGAGGGCTGGGCCTGACAGAGAAAGATCCAGAAAGCTTGAGTAGGAGTGAGGGGTGTAGAGAAAGAAGGAGAAGGAGCCGATAACACACTTGGCTCGAATATGCCTGGTGGAAACAGGGGTGTCTGGCTAAGGAGCCTGCTGTGGCAGGTCTGATACACGAGTTCATGGCGGAAAATCTCTCTGTGGAATCAGCAACCTGAGACCCAGGCCTGTGATGCGGAAAGGACTTGTGCCGGAAAGGGCACAGAGGTTTAATCACACGTGCCAAGGGTTAAGGCTTTATCTGAGCTCAGCAGGAGAGAGGGCTTTGTCTGAACCACCTTGAGGACTCCTCCCCACCCCCCGTATTTAATGCTGTGCCTGGCATTTAATGAGGTGAAACAAACAATTTGGATGAAAATGAACTAATTAAAAGTGATGTTTTCCAGCCATTAAAAAAACTTTATTGGACTCTAACGTGCATATAGAAAAGTACATAAAACATGAGCGTAGTTGAATGAATTTTTACAAAGCGAGCATCCTCATAAAATCAGCACCCAGATCAGGAAATAAAATATCGCCAGCACCCCAGAAACCCCTACTGTGTCCTCTCCCAGATAACTCAACTGACACAAGCAGGAGGGTGCAGAGGGCCCCTGCAGGTCTCCCCTCAGCCTGGCAGGGAACCATTAGTAAATCTGTGTCTTGAGGTCTTTTTTTTCATGTCTCTACCTCTCAAAGGAAGGAGCCCTGGTATCACAATAGTTAAGCATTTGGCTGCTAATGAAAAGATTGGGGGTTTACACCCACCCAGTGGCTGCATGGGAGAAATAACTGGCAATCTGCTCCTATAAAGATTACAGCCAAGGAAACCCCGTGAGGCAGTTCTACTCTTGTCACATGAGGCTGATACCCATTGACCCAGCCCACAGGGTCTGGGGATGAGCTTACCAGAACCCAACTGAGTGAATAGCACGATGAATCACTTTTATATGGCCATTCTAGCCATGGTTTTGTAACTCCCACCAAATGATTGGGTGGGACTATGCAAATAAGGTGCTTGTGGCCCACCAATGGGATTGGACAGCTATGGCTGATGTCAGAATTGATAAAAAGGTTGGAGAGAGGAGGTATATCTGACCTCTGCTTTATAGAATCAGCCTTGGGTTGTTGGTCGTGATTCTCTTTCCCTCCACTCCTAAAGTTAGAGGAGGTCAGATGCCCCCACCCCACCATGCCTTTTTTATAGTTGGTGTTAGGAACGGGATTTGTTGCAATGGCTGTAGACTCATGGAAGCCTGGGACTTTGTAAGAAAAAGAACAAAGGGGCATGGGAAGTGAAACTTTTGACTCTTAGATGGTGATTTTGGTTTTTGTTACCCGTAATGGCTGAAAAGAAAGTAAGATATTACGTTGCAGCTGAGGGGAGAAAAGCCACATCCGGAGTGGTCTGGGGCAAAAGCCAGGCCAGTTAAACAAGATAATTCATGGGGCACCAGGGTCTTCTCGTTCCACCCACCAGAGGCCCAAGGCCATATGCATATGAATGGGAAGATAGTGAAGGTATTGAGAACAAAAGATGAATCTGGAATGTTTTAAAAAGGGTTATGTATTTATCTGAATGTACTATGGATATTGAACGTTTCTCCTACCTAGTGTTGTAAAACAAACCTAAATGTATGATGGAAATGAATATTGGGTATTATCAGTGGTGAATCTAGCACCTATGGCAAGCACTGAAATGGCACCACTGTCGAAAAATTCCGTTGCAAAAATTTAGGTCCCAAATTCAGTTGCCAGACTGCTGTTTTGGCTTTTATATATGCACTGATGTCTACCATGCTTGAGGAAGGATGTAGGGCCGCACGGAGTTAATGGAAACTGCTCAGCGGCAATCTGCATCCCCCACCACCCGACTCCTTCAAGCGGTGCTCTGGGCACATACCGTACCTGTCATACCCTAGATACGTCTCTGGGTGTTATAGATAACAGAGACGATGTAATTCCGCCTTCAGCCAATACTTAATTGGATATGCTAAAAGGGGAATTATGGTTTGCCCAAAAGAAATGCAGGCTGTTGATTTGAATGCAATAGCCCTGTGCATAGAGTATTGGAGGCTTAGGTAAAAAACCTGAGCCCTACCCAGAACCTTAGGAGTCGGGAAATTTTCATTTGAAGGAAAGACGTTCAGAAAAAAAAAAAAAAAGGCTTTTGCTTGTTGAACTGACAGCAAGTGGTTTGCCTTAGAATGCATCTAGGCAGCAAAAGTCAGTGCCCATCAGAAGAATCCCCTTCCAGGACTGGAAGTTAAAGGGAACTGGGGAGTAGACAACCTGGTATACTTGCTTTGGGTGACCATCTGGGTCCACTCAATGAGTGGAAGTGGGAGAAGTGCAGCAAAGAAGAGATGGGCTGAGTTTGGACATGTTCCATTGGCGCTCATTGACCTAGCCCATGGGGGCTAAGGATGAGAGAGAGAGAGAGAGCATGGGCTGGCTGGTCTGAAGTGCATGGAGGTGTGTGGACTCCTAAGCCTACAGCTGATACCCATTGACCTAGCCCACAGGGTCTAGGGATGAGCTGACCAGAACCCAACTGAATGAATAGAAAGATGTTTGACACTGTGAGCTGATGTAGATTGCTGCAGTTTGATGGCTTGCACTGGACTGGGCTTTGCTTACGGATGCAGATGCTCAAAGTTCCAACAGGAACAGAAGATTCTTCAGATCAAGGAATAGACTTGTTTCCTCAGAGTCCTGGTTTGATAGGGACGGGCAATTTAGAAATTGGCTATGTAAAATGGAAGGAGATAAAGGCAGGAAGTGGCTGGCTTGCACGCTTTTGTGGTTATGCTTACATTCAAAATGAGGGGGACAGGGAGGGTCCCCATTGAGTAGTTTCCTCTTTTCCTAATGGGTCTATGGAAGAGAGGGTGAGGGAAGATGCTGATATGATTATATGATTCAGCTGTGAGAGTTGATTGTTAACAGAGTGAATTGTGATTATAAAAAATAATTGTAGAAGCTGTAAATATGAAAGAGTGGACTAAGGGCGAGACAGTGCTGGACCAGAGTAGTGGCGGAACCTAAAGTCCCTTAAAGGTTTTGCTATGCTGATACCTCGTGAAACTCAGAGCAAGGGAATAATCTTCTTGCAGTTAAATTTTATCAGAGGCCGGGAAGGTTGACAACAAGATGACTTTTGGAGAACCTGACCAGATCAGATGGATACCTGCAGCAGACCTGAATGGCTGGTACCTGAGTAACTTACCCTCAAGACTTTTTGTGCTACTGAAGGACTAATTGTTAATGGCTGTTTTGGACTGGTAAAATGATTGGGAGGGGGAAGTTATCCTCCAACTATGAAAGAACCATGGCTAGAAAAGCCAGGAGGTGGCCTGTAGTACAATGGATCGATTTTATATGGCCTTTCTTGCCCTGGTCTTGTAACTTCCACCAAATGATTGGGTAGGACTATGCAAATAAGGTACTTGTAGCCCACCAAGGGGATTGGACAGCTTGCTAATAATGCAAATAAGGTGTATGGCACCCTTGTGGGGGTGGGACCATACAAATAAGGTATATGGAACCCTAAAGAGGGGATTGGTCAGTTTTGCCATCTGCTAGGCTTAAGAGACAACCAATCCCAGAGCAGAATGGGGAGCTCACTACCACCAAGAAGAAGAGATGGGAACAGAGCACATCCTTTGGACCCAGGGTCCCTGTGCTGAGAAGTTCCTAAACCCAGGAGACAGAGAGCTGTACTGCTGGAGACAGTGAGAAGTGGCAGCAAGTGTGGCAGAGAACCGGCAGCAGGAGGACCAGGAGACTGGTAGGAGATGTCATGGTGGGCTTCCCGGCCCATGGAGTGAGAAAGCTGATGCCTTTGAGCAGGAGGCTTACTGGCAGAGCAGAGTGCCTCTCAGTACTTGTCAGCAGAGCTAGGCTAGCCGACCGACAGAGCTAGGGAGCTGAGCACCTTTGGGCTGAGGCTTACTGGTAAAGTGGGGTGCCATGGGCACTTATTGGTGGAGCTAAAGAGCTTTGTAACACTTGTCCAAGCAAGGCAGAGGCCAGTCCAAGAGGCCCAAGGGGCTGAGGACTGAGAGGCTCCAGGCCAGGGAAAGGCCTGCCTGTGGGCATGGCCAAGAAGCTGTCCTGACTGAAGAACTGTATCCTGAGTTGTTCCTGATTCTGTATTGTAACCTGTTGCTACCCTAATAAACCTTGTAATCGTAAGTATGGTCTATGAGTTCTGTGTGGCCATTGCAACAAATTATCGAATCCAGTGGAGAAATAGAGAGTGCCATGGGGGGGATGGCTGGTGTCAAAACTGGTAAGAAGGTTAGAGAGAGGAGGTATGTTTGACCTCCACCTCATAGGAATCAGCCTTGGGCTGTTGATCTTGATTCTCTCTCCTCCTCCACCTCCTAAAGTTAGAGGAGGTCAGATGCCCCGCCACGCCACCATTTTTATAGGTCATTATGAGTTGAAATTCACAGCATCTAACCACAACACCTCCCAAGGGCAGCCACTTTCCTGGCTTCTAATGGCACAAATGAGTTTTGTCAGGTTTTGAACTTGAACTTTATATAAATGGGATCATCAGTGTGTACTCTCTTGTGTTTGGATTCTTTTTTTCAACACTGCGTTTGTGAGATTCATCTGTGTTGACTGAGTGTAGTTTTAATTTGCTTATTCCCATGACTGAAGAAGCATTTCATGATTTAAATGCTTCACAGTTTATTTACCCATTCTACTGTTGCTGGGCATCTGGGTAGTTTCCATTTTTTGGCTATCATGTATTGTGCTGCTATGAACATTCTTCTATGTGTCTTTTGGTGACCACACGCATGAATTTCTGTTGGGTATGTACGTAGGACTGGAAGCATTGGGTTATTGAGGAGCAAATGCTGAACTCTAATTAGATGCTGCCGAATCATTTATGTTTCCATCACAGTGTACGAGAGTTCCATTTGCTGTAGATCCATCATTAAGTTAGGGCTTGCAACCAGCCATGGATTTTTTTTCAGGTGTTCTGAATGTCCTTACGCTTCACCAGCCTGTTAAAATGAACTCATCTTAATATGTCTAGTGGCCTTTTCTGATTGGACATCTCCCCCTCTCCCTCCCTTCTTCCCTAGTGTATTCCTCAATCACTGGTAATGACAACATTTAATGAACACTTGTAATGCACTTGGCACAAGTACTGTACTAGATTTAGCTGATTTCATAGCCACAATAACCCTCTAAGGTAGGGACAATGAATAGCATCCCGTTTTACAGACAAGGAACTGAGGCACAGACAGGAGAATTTTCTTGTTCAAGTACACACAACTGGTAAGTGGCAGTGCTGGTAGTAAAACCCAGGAAGTCTGGCTTCAGAGCCCCCTTTTTAAAATTTTTTACCGTACAAAAATTTATACATACACTGTTATGTGACTTTAATTGCTCTCCCCGTACTGCGACAGCACTCTTCCTTTCCACCTCTGATTCCCCGTGTCCATTCAACCAGCTCCTGATCCTCTCTGCCTTCCCATCTCACCTCTGGAGAGAAGCTGCCCATTTAGTCTCTTGTATCTACTTGAGCTAAGAGGCACACTCCTCACTAGTATCACTTTATGTCCCACAGTCCAGTCCAATCCCTGTCTGAAGAGTTGGCCTCGGAAATTGTTTTAGTTCTGGGCTGATAGAGTATCAAGGGGCCATGCTCTCTGGGGTTCCTCCAGTCTCAATCAGACGAGTAAGTCTGGTCTTATTAGAATATGAGTTCTGCACCCCACCTTTCTCCAGCTCCATCCGGGACTCTCTGTTGTGTTCCCTGTCAGGGCCGTCAGTGCTGGTAGCCGGGCACCACCTAGTTCTTCTGGTCTCAGTCAGAGCCCCTTTTTTAACCACGATCTCACACTGCCTTGTAGCTCTGTCTTCTCCTGCCACAGTCCACAATGCTTTGCCTCTGGGCCACCAGCTCCGTTTCCCCTGAGCCCTCCGCTCAAGCCACACTCCCAGTATTCTGCTCAGGCTGCTGGCCTCTGTGTATCCTTTGCCTCCAGGCCACTATCTGGTTCGAGTCTGAGCCGTCCTCCTGTGGCTTCACTCAGGCTCCCCTCTAGTGAGCAGCTACTCCTCATTCCACAAGACATGGGCAGGGAAATGGCCCTCCCCTTCCTGAGTCAGAGGGATCCTGCTGCAGGTTGCTTGGACCCCAGGTGTCTCAGCTCTTGTTGCCATGGTGACCAGTTTGGGATGGGCTTGAATAACAGCCACCAGGACAAGAACTATTAATCCTCTCCCACCCTCAGGCTCAGTTGCCAGTTGCCAAGTCTGGCTCATAACATCAAACTTTTCATTTTTTCAGGAAGATTTATACTTTAGGGGTTCCAGTTCAGTCTGGGTTCCGGTTTTATACAAGAGAAATGGGCAATGGCAAACTTAAGCTCATGGGGAATGGAATGGAATGGAAGAATACTGGGCAGCTCACAGAATCAACAGAAGGTTGGGGTCCTCTGAAGAAGGAGTGCAATCTGTCCTCTCCCAAGATTCCCTGAGGAGTGTTCCTCCAAAATAGGAAGGGCAATTGGATTCTGGGTAGCAGATACAGATAGATGGATGGCTGGCTGGCTGGATGGCTGGCTGGCTGGATGGCTGGCTGGCTGGATGGCTGGCTGGCTGGATGGATAGATGGATGGATAGACAGACAGATAGGTAGATAGAGATATACGATAGCTACAACAATGGGCTCAAACATCAAAGGTCATGAAACTGGTGCAACGTAAGGATCGGGCAATATGCAAGGATCGGGCAGTGTTTTGTTCTGTTATACATGAGGTTGCCATGAGTAGTTGGAGCTGACTTAACAGCAACTAGCAACGTTAAATGTGTATAGATATATATAGATATATATATAGAGAGAGGGAAAGAGATATTCATTACAGCCTCTATAGCCCCTGGGCCTCCTTCTTAGGGCTTGGCATCTGCTGCGACGCCCTCAGCCTTTTGAAGACCCTTAGTATGGCTAACCAAAAGGTCAGCAGTTCACCATCTGCTCCTTGGAAACCCCATGGGGCCGTTCTACTCTGTGCTATAGGGTCACTATGAGTTGGAATCGACTCAACAGCAATGGGTTAATGTGACCAAGGAGCATTCATGGCGTAGTGGTTAAGAGCTCGGCTGCTAACCAAAAGGTCAGCGGTTCGAGTCCACCAGCCGCTCCTTGGAAACCCTATGGGGCAGTCCTCCTCTGTTCTATAGGGTCGTTATGTGTCGGAATCAACTTGATGGCAACAGGTTTTTTTTTCTCCTTTTTTAAAATATGACTGAGGGGACATTGGTGGTTCAGTGGTAGAATCCTCACCTTACATGCGGGAAACCCGAGTTTGATTCCTGGCCAGTGTACCTTCATGTGCAGCCACCGCTCGTCTGTCAGTGGAGGCTTGAGTGTTGCTATGATGCTGAACAAGTTTCAGTGGAGCTTCCAGACTAAGATAGACTAGGAAGAAAAGCCTGGCAATCTACTTCCAAAAGTCATTCAATGAAAACCCTACGGACACAACTGTCAGATCCCCAACTACTCATGGGGATGGCGCAGGACCAAGCAGAGCTTTGTTCTGTTGTGCATGGGGTCGCATGAGTCAGGGCTGGCTCGATGACAGCTAACAGCAACAATATGCCTGACCCCAGACCCTGACCCTCTGCTCCTAGAAAGCCCCCAGCTCTGCCTTCTCCACCCTTGCACCGTGTAAATCAGCTGACACAGTAGGAGGGTGGGAAAGGCTGCTGCAGGTCTCCCCTAGGTCTGGCAGGAAACCCTTCGTAAATTTGAGTCTTTAGTTCCTTTTTTCATGATAGTATCTTTGCTACTTGAAACAACCGACAGCCAAATGGAGGGCCCAGCATGTTCCTACAATGATATGTCCAGCTGAAGTCACGGCCCCAGCTAACAGTGAGGGCTACAGCTATGTCTCTGGTGCATGGCATCCTAAACTTGAGAAATGATTTATGCAAACATTTCTCACCTCTTTAGATCACATTCCAATCTTGAAATAACATTTAAAGTCTTAATGCTGTTTCCAGGAATACCAATAAAAGAAATTGGCTATGCCTTTGTCACTGTTGGAAGTTTCGTTTTTCTTTATGAGAACTACTTAAATACAAAGTAAATATGCAATAAAAATGTGAGAAACATAGCTAAATATATAAAGCAAGCAGTACTGGATTTAAAGGCATTTAAAATTTTCAAATGCAAAAATAACTTAGAAAGCAGAGAACAGTCCTTGAAATAAGTTTTAGAAAGTTGTAAAAAAAAAAATCACGATTGGATGCAACTAAAGTTATCAGTGAAAATGTTCATTTTTTAAATTGTGCTTTAGAAGAAGTTTTACAGAGCGAATTAGTTTCTTGTTAAACAACACACATATTGTTTTGTGGCATTTATTGCCATTCTGCGATGTGTCAACACTCTCCCCTTCTTGACCTTGGGTTCCCCATCTCCATTAGTCCAGCTTTCCTGTCTCCTCCTGCCTTCACGTCCTTGCCCCTGGGCTGGCGTGCCCATTTAGTCTCATTTTGTTTTATAGGCCTGTCTAGTCTTTGGCTAAAGGGTGAACCACAGGAGTGACTTCAGTACGGAACTGAGAGGGTGTCGGGGGCCATACTCTTGGGGTTTCTCCAGTCTCTGTCACATCAGTAAGTCTGATCTTTTTTTGGGAGTTAGAATTTTGTTCTACATTTTTCTCCAGCTTTGTCCGGGACCAGCAGTCAGTGTTGGTAGCCAGGCATGATCTAGTCGTGCTGGACTCAGTCTGGTGGAGGTGGTAGTTGTGGTCCGTGAGTCCTTTGGACTAATCTTTCTCTTGTGTCTTTGGTTTTCTTCATTCTCCCTTGCTCCAGATGGGGTGGGACCAGGAGAGTATCTTAGATGGCTGCTCACAAGCTTTTAAGACCCCAGACGCTACTCACCAAAGTAGGAAGTAGAACAGAAAGGTTCATTTTTGACCAGATTCGTTTTGGGCATTTCACTTAGGTGTTGTTGTTGAATGCCTTCAGATCGATTCTGACTCTCAGTGACTCTATGTGACAGAGTAGAATTGCACCCAAAGGTTTTCTTAGTACCAGAGACGAAATTGAAACATTCATGACAACCTTGTGAAGCCATCAGGACAGCCATAAATGCCTGAACGGGATTTTGGAATTAAAAAATTAAAAAATGAACAGAAAGGACAAATGCATGTGCATTTTAATATAATTGTTGTCTGTGAGCAGAGCTTGGGGAAAACGAAAGCTCCCCCAGATCCTGAAAATGGACTACCCTCACTTAAACTATGGCCAAACTGTCCAACAGTGAAGGATGATCCATGAGATATTAAATAAATAAAAGAACGGAAAAGCAGTGACTATATTTCACCAATAAGTCGTTTTGACCATTATTCCATCTGCCAATTCACCTGGAGCTGTATGCGTTTATCAAACAGAGGAATAGTTCTGGTGGGTCATTTTGTGGGCCCAGCACCCACGCACATTGCCCCATCCCTCAACAGTGTCAGCTTGGCTCCACCTGCCCAGGTGCTGCTGGTGTCCAACTTCTGGTTTTGGATTTTCTGTCAAGATTACTGTGCTTGAACATTTTTCCTGCTTTTTCTTGAGGAACTTCATTTAAATAGCTATAGTTGAGAAGCTATGTCACGGATTGAATTATGTCCCTCCAAAAATGTGTGTACCTATTTGGCTAGGCCATGATTCCCAGTATTGTGGTGTTGTCCTCCATTTTGTGATTGTAATTTTATGTTAAAGAGAATTAGGGCGGGATTGTAACACCCTTACCCAGATCGCATCCCTGATCCAATGTAAAGGGAGTTTCCCTAGGTGTGGCCTGCACCACCTTTTATCTCTCAAGAGATAAAAACGAAAGGGAAGCGAGCAGAGAGGGGGGACCTCATACCACCAAAAAAGCAGTGCCGGGAGTAGAGCTCGTCCTTTGGACCTGGAGTCCCTGCGCGGAGAAACTCCTAGTCCGGGGGAAGATTGATGACAAGGCTGACAGAGAGAGAAAGCATTTCCCTGGAGCTGACGCCCTGAATTTGGACTTTTAGTCTACTTTACTGTGAAGAAATAAACTTCTCTTTGTTTAAGCCATCCACGTGCGGTATTTCTGTTATAGCAGCACTAGATGACTAAGACAAGCTATTAGAAAACAAATAGCAAAATGGCAGAAGTAAATCCTTGTATTTTATTGGAGCCCTGGTGGCATGGTATAAAGCATATATAAAGTTTTAGTATATATTTTATCATTATATTTTTATCAATAGATAATGATCTCTTTTACAAAAAAATGCCAGCTAGTAAATGAAGCAGTGAGAGAATTAGAAAATGGCTATTCTGCAACTACCAATGAAAGAATTTAGTTCAGGCAGAGATCATCAATGGATGTTGAAGGCATTAGGTGAAAAGTTGGTGGGGAAGTGGATGTTTGCACAATGTCAGGGCACCATCCTAGAGTCAACTTGCAAAGGGAACTCTGTGATTGTATATTGACAAGATCTCACCGTCACCTCTATACCCAGGAATCAAGTTTAGCATCATTAATAGTGGGAACTCTGTTATTCCCGGCCGCCTGGTGGCCATACAAAGCACACAGCTTTACCTTTGAAGTGTTCTTGCCAATGATGTTGAACTGTCTCTAGCCAAGCCTTTAGCCCTAACTCCACTTTATAGAAAATACAGAGGACAGAGAGACAAATGATACCACAAGGAAACAATCAGACAGACAAATACAGAATATGGAATATTCCCTAAAGTAAAAGCTCTGGACTCTTCAATGAAGTCAATGTCATGGGAAAAGAAATAAGACACGACCGAGGAGATCGTTCTAGACTAAAAGAGACCTAGCAACCAAGTGCAGTGTGTGGGCTTTTGATCGGATCTCCGTTTAAAGAAACAGCTAAAAAAGACATTTTTGAGACAAACAGGGATTTGAATATTGGATTGATTATTAGATGATATTGGGAAGTTAGTGTTGATTTTGTTCAAGGTGATAATGGTATTGTGGAAAAATATCCTTATTTTTGGGTAATGCAGGCTGAAGTATGGTCATGTGAGGTACCGTGGTTGGTGTCATGAAATTTGTAATGTACTTTAAAATGGTTCAGTAAAAATACGAAACAAGGAGAAAACACCAATGTTCATTGTAGCACTATCCACGCCAACCAAAAGGTGGAAACAACCTAAATGTCTATCAACAGATGAATGGATAAACCAAAGGTGCTATATACACACAACATAATATTACTCAGCCATGAAGAGAAACAAAGCTCTGATAATGTGCTACTTCATGGATGAGCCCTGAAAATATTATGCTGAGCAAAATAAGTCAGTTACAAAAGGATAAATATTGTATGATTCCATTGATATGAAATAGGTAATTATATAGAGACCAAAGTTTATTAGTGGTTACTGGGGGTGGAGAGAGGGGGAAAGAGGGAGTCATTGCTTAGGGGGGCACTGAGTTTCTCTTCATTGTGGTGGAATAATTTGGGAAAGGATTGTGGTGATGGTTGCACAACATGATGAATGTAATCAATGTCACTGAATCGTACGTGGAAAAATTGTCGAAGTGGCAAGTGTTTCGTTATAGATATGTATTTACTACAATTTAAAACAATGGATGAAGAAAATATGTTAAATCTAGAGGGGAGTTTAGATGTCCATTTTCCTATTTAATTTTCAGTACATTTCAAATATGTCTTCAAAAGCCTTAAAGATAAAAAATATTCCAGTGCACATGAAAACCTTTAAACCTCTTAATAGTCTAGTCACAAACAGCACCAGCGTAGGGGCAGTGAGTGAGTTTCAAAAAAGAACGGCTATGCTATAAAATGCTGACTTTATGGCCCCTATGGCAACAGTATTGAGCGGGACGCATGGACGGTGGGGACTGGGTGT
Source organism: Trichechus manatus latirostris (assembly GCF_000243295.1). Lineage (NCBI taxonomy): Eukaryota > Metazoa > Chordata > Mammalia > Sirenia > Trichechidae > Trichechus > Trichechus manatus. The sequence goes on along the minus strand of NW_004443950.1, from coordinate 17,858,630 downwards.
GGCGGGCTGTGGCTTTGCTGCAGCACACAGAGACCCGCATCCTGGTGGCCTACCAGCTCCTATGGGAGCCATTGCTGGGGTTATGGTTGGATTTACGAAATTCATTCAATACTTTGGCACCTGTACAAGAAATACATGTATAAAGGTGAGTATGCCCTTGGAAAAATCTTTTAAAAAAAAATCACCAGGCCTATAAAATCCATGTGGAGTCTACAAATTATGTTTCCCCACTCCCTCCAATTTCAATATCACCTTCCCTAAGGTTGAAGCAGACCGCGGCTTGCCTTTAGATTCAGAAGCCATAATTCTTGACCTTGACTGTTAGGAAAGGCCAGTATGACCTCGAACAAGTTACTTACCTCCTGGGGGCCTTACTTTTCTCATCAGTAAATAGAGATGACAAAATCTGTCTCCTAGGTTTTCTTTCTTTTCTTTTTTTTAGGTGAAATTCACATAACCCAAAATTAAGTTTTTTTAAGAAAAATTAAACTTTATTTAATTTACAGAAAAATTGTGCAGAAAGTACAGAGAGTTCCCATATACCCCCCTCCCCCAATTAACCATTTTAAGGTGAACACTCCAGTGACATTTACTACATTCACGAATGTTGTGCCACCATCGCTTCTATGTAGTTCCAAAACATTTTCATCAGCCCAGAATAAAACCCAGTGTCCATTAAGCAGTTACTACCCAATACCCCCCTGCTCCTCTAGTGTCTGGCAATCACCAATCTGCTCTCTGTCTCTGTGGATTTGCCTATCCTGGGTATTTCATATACATGAAATCATACAATATGTGATCTCTTGTGTCTGACTTCTTTCACTTAGCATAATGTTTTTGAGGTTCATGCACATGGTAGCATGTATCAGTATTTCATTCCTTTTTATGCTGAACAATATTCCATTGTATGTATATACCATGATTTGTTTATCCATTCATCCACTAATGGGCATTTGTGCTGTTTCCACCTTTTGGCTATCGTGAATAGTGCTGCTATAAACATTTGTGTACGTGCATTTGTTTCAGTACCTGCTTTCAATTATTTTGGGTATATAACTTGGAGTGGAATTGCTAGATCATATGGTCATATGGTAATTCTATGTTTAACTTTTTGATGAACCTCTATAGAAGCTGAGCCATTTTACGTTCCTGCCAGTAATATACGAGAGATCCAATTTCTCCACATCCTTGCCAATACTTGTTATTTTCCTTTTTTTTAATTCTAGCTGTCCTGGGGGTTTACCCTGGTATCTCACTGTAGTGTGGATTTGCACTTTCCAGGTGACTAATGATGTTGAGCTTCTTTCTATGTGCATGTTGGCCATTTGTATTATCTTCTTTGGAGAAATGTCTATTCAAATCCTTTGCGCATTTATAAAATTGGGTTTGGTTGTGTTTTTGTTGTTGAAATGTAACAGTTCTTTATATATTCTGGATATTAGACCCTTATCAGATAGATGATTTGTAAATATTTTCTCTCATTCCGTGGGTTGTCTTTTTTAGTTTCTTGAGTGTGTTGTTTAATCTCCTGATATTTGTGAATTTTCCAATTTTCCTTCTGTTATTGATTTCTAGCTTCTTTCCATCGTGGTCAGAGAAGATCCTTGGTAAAATTTTAATATTTTAAAATTTGCTGAGATTTGTTTTGTGGCCTAACTTATGATCTATTCTGGAGACGTTTCCATATGCAATTGAGAAGAATGTTTATTTTGCTGTTGTTGGGTGGAGTGTTCTATATGTCTGTTAGGTCTAGTTGGTTTATAATGCTGTTCAAGTCCTCTATTTCTTCATTGATCTTCAATTTAGATGTTCAACCCATTATTAAAAGGTGTGCATTAAAGTCTCCAAATATGATTGTAGAATGGTCTATTTCTCACTTCTATTCTGTCAGTCTGCTTCATATTTTTTTTAGTTCTGTTGTTTGGTGCATATCTGCTTATAATTGCTATGCATTTTTGATGACTTGAACTTTTATCACTATATAATGACCTTCTCTGTCTCTTGTAACAATTTTTGACTTAGAGTCTGTTTTGTCTGATGTTAGTATAGCCTCTTCAGTTCTCTTTCGGTTACTAATCGCATGGGATAACATTTCCCATCCTTTCCCTTTCAATCTCTTTGTGTCTTTTGATCAAGTTAAATCATATAAAGCACTTGGCACGTGACTGAGATATAATAAGTCACAATAAATAGTCACTGTTATTGGTGAAAGAGTGTGGAAGTTTAAATGCCATGGTTTTTGTCCAGTACGTGACGAGCAGGTTTAAGAGCAGGAAGATGTTTAAGATGATCAGACTGATGGCCTTGTACAGGGTGAATTGGGGGTGGGGGCAGAGAAAGGCAGGAAAGCAGTTGCAAATTATGCATTGGTGCAGGTTCAGACCAGGGCAAGGACAACGGGGGTGATAGGGAAGGACAGTCAAGAGAGGCTTGGTGAAAGAAGGACGGGGCAGTGGTGATGGTTGCAGGCTGCAGGAGGAGGCCTGAGTTCTCTCAGCACTCAAGTCACCTTGTGATGACTGAATGTGATTTCCTCCTTCTGGTTCAGCCAGCCCAGACCCTGCCCAAGTTCTGCATGATAGCCATGCCTCGCAGAAGAGAATTAGCCACTAGGACTGGCTTTCAGCTGGTGGGCTGGGATGGCAGGGCAAGCTGTTTGTGGCTGGCTGAATCCTGATGTCCACAACTTAGAAGTAGCTAAATACTTTACTCATCAACACTGCCTATAACCATCTCCTATCCCTGAGAGGAAAGCTGCTCCCAGACCATCCCGGATGCCAGGGGCTAGGGCCAGCAGCTGGGGCTGTGCCAGTAACTGGATCTTCACTCTTCAAGTGATGCCACTGGCTCAGACTCACTGATCTGGGGCACTGCTGGGGTCACCCTCCTGCTTCCAAGGGAATCAAACATGCCTGATCCCTTTTTCCAAGTCATCAGAAATGTTTCTAATCTCTTTGCAAAGTGTAAAGTCTCTTCCAGCACCTTGAAAGGTGATTTTTCTAAAAGCAGATCAAACAGTTTTGACATTTGCTGCTGAGCCATTTAAAGTCCTACTATAGGCTTGCCATTGGCCTCGGTGGCTCAACTGGCTGCAGATAAAGGTTGAAGCGGCATCTCTCTTCACAGACACGAGCAGTCTGCTCATGGGAGCCGCATCTCAGAGAGAAACATATTTCGTAAAAGTTAATCTGCTGCTTTGTCTTGGCCGACAATGTATTCTTTCATGAAAGCCAGGCCCTGGCCCTCAACTGAATTCCGCACACACGTTTTTTTAATTTGCTGGAATTTGCAAAAACACATCAGTGGCTCTGCAGCCTTTGGGTTTTTATGTTTAGCAAAATAATCCCATGGCATTGCCTTCAAAGGGCTCTCGACATCAAGCTTTCCCCAGCTCTATTCCAACCTTCAAAGAGAGAGCTGAACAGTGCTCCTGAGCGTGTGAGGAGTATGAGGGCTGGGGTCACTTGGGGGCTGCCATCCAGGACCATCTGGGTTGGGGGGGTCACCAATTCAGATGCCTGTAAGTATCAGGCAGGTAAAGCAAGAGGGTAAAGTGAGTGGGGTGGAGACAATAAGGAGTGGTGGGGACTGAGGCAAACAGGAGAGTACATGGCCTATCTAAATGGGGCAGCCAGCCTCAGTGCCAAATAATTGTTGCTGTGTGGGAATGTGGGCCCAAGGCCCTCAGTGCTTCCCACTTTCCAAAAGAAGCAAGGCATTTATAAAATGTGAAATCTCTCCATTTTTAAATGTTGGCTCAAATTCTCTTAAAACACTCTGTGGGCCAAGCCAAACATGTCTGCTGGCAGAGTCTGGCTGGTGGGATGCCAGTGTGCTGTCTGATCGAGGGGCAAAGATAAGCAGTAGAGAGGGCAGACTCACCTTTTCTCTTTGTTCTTAGAGGCCATCCAGTTCAATGGCCTCATTTTACTGATGGGGAAACTGAGGCCCAGAGAAAGGCAACAACTGGCCCCTCATTTAGAGATCTCAGTGGTTTCTCGGTTTCACCTACTGTCTCTCCCCACCAAGATGTAGGACTTATGTGTGACCTGCCCCAAAATGTCAGACCTAACATGTCACCCCCAAAGAGGGAAGACCTGAGATGTGATAGCCACTCATGACTTTCGTTTTAATAAAAAACTAAAAAAAAAACAAACTCATTGTCATTGAGTTGATTTTGACTTGTGGTGACCCCATGTGTTACAGAGTAGAACTCCTCCATAAGGTTTTCTTGGCTGTAATCTTTATGAAAGCAGATAACCAGGCCTTTCTTCTGCAGCACTGTTGGGTAGGTTCAAACCAGCAGTCTTTAGGTTAATAGTTGAGGGCAAACTGTTTCTCCCACCCAGGGACCTTCATTTTAATAAGGGAGACCTAAAAACCTTTACAACTCAATGAAATGCCTCTCCTCAGTGGTGGAATTTCGGACACAGTCAAAGGGCAGTGGGGTGAGGGCTTTGCAGAAGTCCCTCAAATGTAGGTGAATGTCCATTCTGCCAAGCCCCGGGTGGTTCCTGGGGCAGGACTCCACTCAGCAGTGTTTGGGATAGGTTCTGTCTTCCCACAAACCTTCTGGGGACACCAACTGGTCCTCCTGAGAGACTGGACCCTGGGACTCTAGGGCTCATGTTTGGTGTTTCTATACCTGCAGGTCTAGCATGAAGTTCCCAAGATGGCTCTGGCTTTGGCTGCTCAGGACCACACCTGGCGGGCATGGAAGGTGGCTCTGCTGTGGAAATTCGACAAGACAAGTCCAAGCTGGAGATATTCACCCAGGACCTGCTCCAGGCTTGGCCAAAGCAGAAGAAGTTGGCCGCGAGGAGAGGATGCCATTCTCACCTATCAACTGCTGGCGTGTAGAGGATGCCATTCTCATCTTCTCACCTGCTCATGTGGAGAGGATGCCATTCTCACCTTCTCCCTGCTGGCGTGTAGAGGATGCCATTCTCACCTTCTCACCTGCTCACGTGGAGAGGATGCCATTCTCACCTTCTCCCTGCTGGCGTGGAGAGGATGCCATTCTCACCTTCTCCCTGCTTGCGTGGAGAAGATGCCATTCTCACCTTCTCACATGCTCACTTGGAGAGGATGCCATTCTCA
>NW_004443950.1:17848811-17853430 GCF_000243295.1 Trichechus manatus latirostris | reverse complement strand
TCTCCCTGCTTGCGTGGAGAAGATGCCATTCTCACCTTCTCACATGCTCACTTGGAGAGGATGCCATTCTCACCTTCTCCCTGCTTGCGTGGAGAGGATGCCATTCTCACCTTCTCAACTGCTGGTGTGGAGAGGATGCCATTCACACCTTCTCACCTGCTCATGTGGAGAGGATGCCATTCTCACCTTCTCCCTGCTTGCGTGGAGAGGATGCCATTCTCACCTTCTCTCCTGCTCGTGTGGAGAGGATGCCATTCACACCTTCTCACCTGCTCACGTGTAGAGGATGCCATTCTCACCTTCTCACCTGCTCACGTGGAGAGGATGCCATTCTCACCTTCTCACCTGCTCACGTGGAGAGGATGCCATTCTCACCTTCTCTCCTGCTGGCTTGGAGGCTGGTGGTCAGTGAGTCCTCTCTCCTGCCCCATGCCCCCACCGTGTCCCCATCCTGCCCCCACACCTCCTCACATGCAGCCTGTCAGAGCCCCGACCACCAAACTAGCCCTTGATGATTTTATTTGACTTTTATTGGCTCAAGCTGGATGTTGGAGATGGAGCCAGATGTGAGTCCAGAGACCACTTGAAAGGCCAGGTAATTAGCAGCATCTGCCTCTGCCTTCTTATCTTGACAGGCGGACACACAGAGCAGTGACCTGGGAGCTGGAAGGCAGCTGCCTCCTCCACATAAAATGAAGGAGAGGCCAAAGGGGACCTGCACTTGGCCCAGAATGCCACCATCTGTGTGTGTGTGCGTGAGACGGTGTGTGCATCTGTGTGTGTGTGTGTGTGTGTGTGTGCACGTGCACATGTGAGTATATTGAAGAATTGTCCCCTCCATCCATTGTTCTCTTACCCCCAGACTCAGGAAGAATTGTCTGCCAACCTCTCAACACCTGGAGTGGAATTACCATTATTTTTACGTTGAGGAATAATTTACATACGGTAAAATGTACATATAGTAAGAAAAATTGGATGAGTTTTGACAAATGAGTATATTCATGTAACCCACACCCCAGTCAAGATACAGATCATTTTTCTCACCCTGGGAAATTCTTTATGCTCCTTTACAATGACTCCTCCCTCCAATAGGCAACCACAGTTCTGATTTATATCTCTGTAGATTAGTTTTTGCTTGTTCTTAAATATTATGTCCACTACTCGTCTGTCAGTTTGTCGTGCTGTGGTGACTTATATGTTGCTACGATGCTGGAGGCTATGCCACTGGTATTTCAAATACCAACAGGGTCATCCATGGTGGACGGGTTTCAGCAGAGCTTCCAGATTAAGATAGACTAGGAAGAAAGGCCTGGTGACCTACTTCCAAATATCAGCCAATGAAAATCACGTGAATCACTGTAGAATGTTGTCCGATGTAATGCTGGAAGATGAGCCCCCCAGGTTGGAAGGCATTCAAAATACACAGTGGCCACAAAAATGGACTCAAGCAAACCAACATTTGTGAAGATGGCACAGGACTAGGCAATGTTTTGTTCTTTGTTTATGGAGTTGCCATGAGTTGAAGTTGATTTGATGGCAGCTAACGACAAACAAATATCATGTACATGGACTCACACAAGACAATCATAGACTCATAATCTTTTTGTGTCTGATTTCTTTCACTCATATAATGTTTTTGAGATTCATCCAAGTTGACATGTATCAGTACTTCATTCCTTTTTACTGCTTCATAGTATTCCACTGTGTGAATATACCATAATTTATTTATACATTCTCTGGTTGATGGATATGTGTGTTGTTTCCAGTTTTGGCTATTGTGAATAAAGCAGTATATTAGTTTTCTAGTGCTGTATAACAAATTACCATAAACTTAGTGGCTTAAAACAATACAAATGTATTATCTCACAATTTCTGTGGGTCAGGCATTCAGGCACAGGTACTGGGTCCTCTGTTGAGGATCTCACCAGGCTGAAATCCAGGTGTTGGTTGAGGCTGTGATCTCATCTGATGCTCAGGGTCCTTTGCTAAGTTCATAGAATTGTTGGTGAAATTCAGTTCCTTGCAGTTGTAGGACTGAGCCCTTAGCTCCTAGAGGTCACCTTTCATTCCCTGCCTCGTGGCCTTCTCCACGAGATGGTAGTTTGTGTCTTCAAGGTCAACAGTAGTACATCTGCTGCTGTTTCAAATCTCTCTGACTTCTGTCTCTGACCTCTAGACCCACTTGTTAAAGGGCTCACCTAATTAAGTCAGGCCCATCCAGAATGATTTCTCTTTTGGTTAACTCAAAGCCAACTGATTAGGTAGCTTAAGAACATCTGCAAAATTCCTTCACCTTTCTTTGTTTTATAATGTAACCTACCCATGGGCATGATACCTATCATATTCACAGTCAAGGGAAGGAGATTACATAGGGAAGGTACACCAGAGATGAGGTCTCCGGGAGGTGCAAATGGTTAAGTGCCCAGCTACTAATTGAAAGGTTGGCAGTTTGAATCCACCCAGAGGCGCCTTGGAAGAAAGGCCTGCGGATCTACTTCTGAAAGGTCACAGCCATTGAAAACCCTATGGAGCACAGTTTTACTTTGACACACATGGGCTCATCATGAGTCAGAATCAACTTGATGGCAACTGATTTTTTGTACACCAGGTGGGACTCTTGGGGGCCATCTTAGAATTCTGTCTACCACAAGTAACTATGAACATTTTGGAGTTAATTTAAAAAAATTTTTATTCCAACGTGCATCTTTAAAAAAATACACTTTCCTGTGTTTTTGTAAGGTGCGGTCAAGTCGATTCCGACACATAGTGACTCTGTGTACCACAGAACGAGACACTGCCCAGTCCTGTGCCATGCTCACAATCGTTATGCTTGAGCCCATTGTTGCAGCCGCTGTGTCAATCCATCTCATTGAGAATCTTCCTCTTTTTCGCTGACCCTCTACTTTACCAAGCATGATGTCCTTCTCCAGGGACTGATCCCTCCTGATAACATGTCCAAAGTATGTAAGCTGTAGTCTCGTCATCCTTCCTTCTAAGGAGCATCCTGGTTGTACTTCTTCCAAGACAACACTTCATTATAGAGCCAAAATAACATAATCTCACTTAAAATTACTAATTATTTCCAAATACAGTCTATACCCATATTTAAATTGCCTTAGTCATCTCGTAGAGCCCTGGTAGTCCAGTAGTTAAGAGCTCGGCTGCTAACGAAAAGGTCGGCAGTTACAATCCACCAGCTGCTACTTGGAAACCCTATGGGGCAGTTCTACTCTGTCCATAGGGTCGCTGTGAGTCTGAATCGACTCGATAGCAACGGGTTTAGTTATTTCATAGGACTGGTTTTTATAGATGGCTTGTCCACGCTTAGACAATGCATTGCATTTGGGCACTGTGTCCCTCAAGCTGCTGTCCAGCTAGCAAAGTCCCCTTTATTGTGGCTGGTTGAAGACAGTGAGTCTGCCATTGTGCAAAAGATCCCACCTCTGGATTAATGTGGTTGCTTCCTTTTGTCACCATTTAGCTTGTTCCTTTATCCCCTTTACATCCTGTAAACTGGAAGTCAAATCTAAAGCTTGATGGACTCAATGTAGTAATTTTTTGGCTAGAACATATCATGAGAGTTGCTGAGTGTTTCATACCACGTTGTACAAATGGCTTGCACTCAGTTGCTAACCTGAGAGTTGGTGGTTTGACCCCACCCAGAGGTACGGCAGAAGCAAAGGCCTAGCAATCTGCTTCCATAAAGATTACAAAAGGTAAAACAAAAGAAAAGAAAAAGGTTTAAACACGGAAAAAAACATTCTTCGATGGTTATAAGGGTGAGGAGGAAGGGAAAGGGTTATTCACTAACTAGATAGTAGACAAGAATTATCTTAGGTGAAGGGAAGAACAGCACACACTACAGGGGAAGTCAGCACAACTGGACTAAGCCAAAGCTAAGAAGTTTCCTGAATACAACCAAACACTCGAGGGACAGAGTAGCAGGGGCAGGAGTCTGGGGAACATGCTTTCAGGGTACATCTAGGTAAATTGGCACAACAAAGGTTATTAAGAAAATGTTCTGCATCTTACTTAGCTGAGTGGTGTCTGGGGTCCTAAAAGCTAGTGAGTGGCCATCTAAGATGCATCAATTGGTCCCAACTCACCTGGAGTAAAGGAGTATGAAGAACACCGAAGTCACAAGGAAAGTATTAGCCCAAGAGACAGAAAGGGCCACACAGACCAGAGACTGTATCAGCCTGAGACCAGATGAACTGGGTGGTGCCCGGCTACCACCAATGACCGCCCTGACAGGGAACACAACAGAGAGTCCCTGACAGAGCAGGAGAAAAGTCAGGTGCAGAACTCAACTTCTAGTAAAAAGACCAGACTTAATGGTCTGACTGAGACTGGAGGAACCCCAGAGAGCATGGCCCCCAGAACTAAAATCATTCCCGAGGCCAACTCTTCAAGCAAAGATTAGACTGGACTACGGGACATAAAGTGATATTTATGAAGACTGTGCTTCTTAGCTTAAGTAGATACATGAGACTAAATGGGCGGCTCCTGTCTGGAGGTGAGATGAGAAGGCAGAGAGGGTCAGGAGCTGGTTGAATGGACACGGGGAAAGGAGGAGTGTGATGTCACAGTATAGGGAGAGCAATTAGGGTCACATAACA